>NC_061110.1:110858555-110866055 GCF_015104395.2 Macrobrachium nipponense
CACATATATATATATATATATATATATATATATATATATATATATATATATAATATATATATATATATATATATATATATATATATATACGTCATATTCTGAGTGGGGGGAGAGATCATTCAAATTTGTAGCACGGCTCGAATTTGAGCTGAATACAGACAGAGGAGTAAGATCTCGTTGCTTGTAAATAAAGGCGTACTCCTTCCTATCCTTTGCAGATTTCCTCTGAATCTCTTTTACACACGAAGAGAGTCGGGATTTCTCAAAATGCAGTTGATTGGCCTCTGCTCAGTCATGAAATTGCTTTCAAAGAATTCCGTCAATGAATCCCTGCAACTTTTTTTTTTTTTTTTTTTGCTTTTGTGTTTGTTGTACGAGATATTGAGAGGTTCTAAAATCATTTGTTGTTCATGGGCTAAGTAATTTAGGTGGAGACTCAAAACTGTTTGAAAAAAAATCCCAATTTAAGTGGATTTGAGTTAACTTAATAGACTACACACACACAGACACACACACACACACACACACACACACACACACACATATATATATATATATATATATATATTATCATATATATATATATATATATATATATATATATATATATATATATTGCTACTTTCAAAATGCATATTTCCCCCTCTTTGAAATGTCATGTAGATTGTGTAACATTTTTTCAGATTCCTAGATAGCTTTAGAATAGGATGTTTTAATGTGTGTTCAGATTTCGCATTACGTGTTGTAAAAGAATATATATATTAACGTAAAAAGAGAGAGATCTTTGTCTTTTCAAAACTACTAACGTTTAACTTTTATGTCAACACTTTAAGATTAGAGGGTCTGCGAGATCCATTTGCTTTAATAAATCTGTCAACGCATGTGATAGCGAGAGAACTGAGTCTTGCGTTGTTATCAAAACATGTCAATCTTAATTGTCGCTCAGCCTCCGTTTCGATCGAGCAGAGTACGTGTCTTTTTTTAACAGACTCATCTTGTACGTGTATGTCCTTGTCAGTCCACATGGGAATTGCACATTTTTGTGTGTGAGATTGCATCAGATTCGAACTTTGTGGAAGCTTTCGTGCCAAGAGCGTTTTTGACATCTGCCCTCTCCAGCTTCTGTCAAGGAAGAGATTTCTTTCTATCATAGAGCCTCGAGGCATTAACATCTCTCTCTCGCTCTCTCTCTCTCTCTCTCCCTCGACATCAGTGAGATTATATTAACGTAACGTAAATTGGTCACTCGTAACTTGTGAGAATTTCATATTTGATATTTCTTAAGAGTTAATTTAGGGTTATTTAATTTCTTTTGTGGAATCTGAACAAACATCATTTTGTAACGGCGCCTGGTTTTTGTGAAATTGTGTAAGACAAGACTGCAGCAGAGAAAGAAGTTGGTATACAAAAAAGGTAAAGTGTGTTATTATTGTATAGTGAATAATAACTAAGATAGGAATGTGGTTTAACTAATAATTGGATAGGGAACTGTGGTTAACTAATAACAGATGGTTGTGAAGGTTTGGTAAAAAACTGTTGGTTACAGTGTTTTGAGAGAAAAGATTTACACTTTTACACATTGCTGATTTTTTTTGTGTTTATGTTTGTTCCATTGTTTGTGCACTATTTCATTTTCTTATTGAAGTGTGTCTTTTTATTTTATATTTTCATTTGCATTCACAATTTCATTGACTTAGTTATTTTCATTGCTTAATCATTGCACTTTTAATTAATTTAACATTTATGAGTTAATTTGCATTTACTTAGAATTCTTTTCAAGTTTTATTGTTGTTTAGCACTTGTGAATTAATTTCAGATTTTCAATTATTGCCTAACACTTTTGAATTTTGATTGAATTAATTTTCTTGAATTTTGTGATTAAATTAATTTTTTATTTAATTTTACTTAATTTGATTCAAGAATTAATTAACTTTTACTTTGTTTTCAAGTAACAGTAATTTTCCCTGATATTGTGAATTTCACTTATAAAATTTTGAATTTAATAATAAATTTTTGTATTTAAATTTTTTATAAGTGTTTGTTTTTATACCAGTATATTTAATTTTGATTATATTTATGTTAGGTAGAACATAGAGTGGTAATTGATTTGCTTTCCTTCAATTTATTTGAAGTGACTTACAACCAAGGAAGTGCTTAGACTTCTGAAATCAGGGGAATACTTAGACTTTTAAAGTTGTTGATGGAGTGATGCCCTTTGATTAATTTAATTACTTACAAGATTACTTCACACCTGTTTTGATGAACTTCTGATTTTCTGCAATACTGGTAAGTGTTAAGGGATCACTGTTGCCTTTAGAGTATTCAATCGTTTAAACGTGTTATGAGGGTTCAGGTGTCTGGCTTTTGGTGAGGTAATATTTGATGAATGGTAACCAGTTACTTGGCACATCGTAACATTGTTTAATGGTGTCCAGAGACCCGGGAAAGCAGATTTCATTATCACTCTAGAATATTACGGTGTTGTTAGGGATATTTTGTTAGGAGTGGACCATATACTTTTTGTTTTGTCATTTGTTTATTGTATTAGAATTGTAAGTAAAGATAACTTAGAGGAAAATGGCTCAGTTCAACGTTCAGGAATTTTTAGCAGCCCCCCCTCCATCCAAGTTTTTTGTCTGAAAAACCACTCTGACTAGAGCACAGTGGAGCGCTTTAGCAGAAGCATGTGGTGGTTATGTGTCTACTAGTATGGTAAAGGCACAAATAAAATGTATTGCTATGGAATCATTGATAAACTCTGGTAGAATAACTGATGAAGATGAGTTAGAATTGGCTCAAGAGTTGTTGAATGTAGCATGTGCTGATCTCATAAATAAGCAAGCAGAAAAGAAAGAGAAAAGTGATGCAGAGTTAGAGCTTAGACGCATTGAAGCAGAAGAGAATTTGATTAAGCTAAAAATGCTGGCTGAAAGAGAGAGAATGCAAGCTGAAAGAGAGAGAATAGACAGGGAAAAACAAGAAAGAAGAGAAAGAGAAGAAGAAAAAGCAGCAGAAGAGGAAAGAGAAATCGCAAGACACGAAAGGGAAATGTAATTGATAAAAGCTAGATCCACATTACCTTTAACACCGCCTAACCTTAACCAAGGTAATCAAGACCCTATATTTGATGTAGTGAGAATACAGAAGTTAATCCCTAAGTTTACTGAAGAAGCTCCAGATGAGTTTTTTTATCACTTTGAGAAAGTGGCTTCAGGTATGGGATGGCCAGAGGATAAATGGTCAGTTTTGCTACAAAGTGTCTTAATTGGTAAAGGGAGAAGTGCTTATCTAGCTTTAACAGCTGATCAGTGTAAAGACTACAAGGTACTTAAACACAGTGTACTACAAATTTACCAGATGACCCCAGAGTACTAAAATGAAAAGATTTAGAAATTTAAGAAAAGATGAGAAGGGACATTCTTAGATTATGTTTACAAAGTGAGAAGGTGTTTCAAACGTTGGGTAGAAGCTGCTAAAGTTAAGACTTTTGATGAGTTAGAAGAGTTACTTGTTCTGAACAGTATCTTAAGGGAATTCCTGAACATATAAGAGCCTATTTAAGAGAGAGAGAAATGAAGAAACTTGACAAAGCTGCTACACTTAGTGAAGATTACAATATAATCAGTAGTAAACTTAATTACAATGTCAAGTACCAGAGTCAACAACGCTCAGGTTTTTAAGTCTTATCCAAATAACAGGAACAAATTTAATGGGAAACCTTCAAGATCTAATACCAAGAGTACAGGTAATACACCTCAGCAAACTAATGTGAAATCCTCATCCAGTTTTTCAAGACAGTTACAGAAACCTAATGTTGTCTGTTTCAAGTGTGGAAGAGTAGGACACTACAGTCAAGAGTGTTACCAGAATCAACAGCAGTCAAAAACAGTTGGTCAAGTTGTAAAAGGTGACCAGTGAAACAAACTACGAAGAGCAGGTGTGGGAAAGAATCTGACTCCAGAGAAGAATGAAACTAAACAAGCTGAATGTTTAGCAACCAGTGGAAATGTTACCTCAAGCAGTGAGTGGCTTAGCCGTGTGGAGGCTTTTAAGCCATATATGTAGGGTATGCTGTCAACTCAAGAAGGAAGTATGCAGGTACCAGTCAAGATATTACGTGATACAGGGAGTAACCATAGTGCGGTAGTACGTGGTTCTCGCCCTCAGTTGTACAAGAGTCTCACAGGAGATTCAGTTATTTTTGAAGGGTATAGGAGGAGAGGAAGTAACTCCTATATGCCGCTTACACCTGTCATGTGAATTGGTGACAGGGAATGTTGATTTTGCTGTTAAGGGCTCACTGGCTGTGGAAGGTGTACATGTTCTGTTGGGGAATGAAGTTGGTGGTGTGCCATTTATTCCTTGTCCTGTAGTGACAGACAAACCATTGAGGATTAGTCCTACAGTAGAGTTGGAGAAGAATAACCCCCACCTGTTTCCTAGTTGTGTAACTACCAGAAGTATGAAAAGGACTACGACTGCAAGTGAAGAAACTGAAGATTTACACACCCAAGAAGGATCAAGTGAAGGATCTTTGAGCTTAGAAGAATTATTTCAGGGAAGTGAAGTTTCCATAGTGCTGACCAAGAAGAGTTTTCCCAAGAAGATGAAGAAGACGACGACGGCGAAGAAGAAGAACCTGATGTTCCTGAAGAGACTCCGAGAGTCAAAGTGTTACTGAAGACAGTAATGAAACTACAGTAGCTGAGTTAGCAGATATTGAGAATTCAACCTTTGAAGTTGGTCAAGTGACAAGGAGAGAAGCTGATGGACTTGCAGAAGAAGGATGCATCGTTAACTGATTTGTTCTTCAGAGTTGTTGATCGAGAAGAGATGCAACAAAACTCCTACCTGTTACTATCTGAAGGAAGGTTTGCTGATGAGGAAGTATAGACCTACAGATATACCAGGAGATGCTGTATGGGGCGAATATCATCAAATTTTGATTCCATATCCGTTGAGAAAGCAAGTGGTTGCAGTAGCTCATGAGTCTGGACATATGGGAATCAGGAAGACTGTGGAGAAATATTATTTCTGGCCTGGACTTCACAAAGATGTTAGCAGGTTTTGTCGTGAGTGTCATACCTGCCAGATAGCTGGAAAAACCGAATGAAACCATCAAGAAGCCCCACCCCCCTACAACCTATAGAAGTTAGAGGAGAACCCTTTAGCAAATGATATAGACATGGTTGGACCATTGCCGAAGACAAAAAAAAGGAAATGAGTATCTGTTGACATTAATGTGTCCTGTGGACAAGATATCCAGAAACAATCCCTGTTAGAAACATATCTGCCAAAGATAGTTGCTGAAAAACTTGTGGAGTTTTTCTCAAAGTTTGGAATACCTGAAATAGTACAAAGTGACAGAGGAACAAACTTTACTTCAAAGTTATTCCAGGATGTGATGAATTTGTTAGGAGTGAAACAACAGTTATCCACTGCCTATCATACAGAAACTCAAGATGCCTTGGAAAGGTTCCACCAGACATTGAAAAGTATGCTGACAAAGTATTGTTCTGAGTCAGAAAGAGAATGGGATGTTGGTTTACCATTAATGTTGTTTGGAATTAGGAATGCTTACCAAGAAAGTATGGGATGTTTCACCTAATGAGATGATTTTTGGAAGAGAAGTGAGAGGACCGTTGAAGATTCTTGCAGAAAATTAGGAAGAAAATCAAGAGGAAAGCCAAGGAGAGTATGTGAAGAACTTAGGAAAAGGTTGAAAGAGATTAGAAAATTCTCTTTAGAAACTTGAAGATGACCGTCAAGAGAAAATGAAAAGGAGGTTTGATGCTAAGGCTAGCTAAGAAGTTTTAGTGTTGGTCAACAAGTGTTAGTGTTCTTACCTGTCAAGAGATTTCCCCTCACTAATAAATTTCAAGGTCTTACAAGATAATTCAGAAGTTAAGTGATAGAACGTATGTGATTGAAACACCAGAAACGAAGAAGAAAAACAACGGAAGATACATGTGAACCTCTTGAAACCTTATTTCTCAGAAACTAAACTGAAACTGTGTCAGTAACCCAGACAACTTTATCTACAGAAGACGATGATGGCTACGAATTGGGAGCTGCAAGCAAGATGAATAACTCTTCAATTTTGGAAAATTTTGGAGGATAAACTGAAACATCTGAGTGTTGTTGAACAAGGTGAAGACTTAAGTGACATAATTAGAAGTTTTCCAGAAATTTTTTTTCAGATGTGGCCTAGACGTACTGATCTGACAAGCATGAAATCAAGATTCAAGAAGATGGAAAACCTTTCAAACAAAGAGCCTATCGCTTATCACCGTATCATCGAGATGTTTTGAAGAAGGAAGTTGAGTATTTGCTGCAACATGGATTAGCAGAACCCAATTCAAGTCACTTTAGATCTCCATGTGCGTTGGTGAAGAAACCAGATGGTCCCTTTAGGATGTGTACTGATTATAGGAAGCTGAATTCTATCTGTGTGGCTGATATTATCCTTTGCCTCTTATAGATCAGTAACTTGATAATATTGGGCAAGCCAAGTTTGTTTCCAAGATTGACTTGTTGAAAGGATATTATCAAATTCCCTTAGATGAGAATGCGAAAGTTGCTGTCAGCTATTATTAACTTTTCTTTTGGACTATATCAGTATACTGTTCTGCCGTTTGGTCTTATGAATGCACCCGCCACATTTCAACGAGTGATGGATCAACTGCTAGGACCATGAAGAGAGTAGGTGTAATACCTAGATTACACCGTGATTTACTCTACAACGTGGGAAGAACATCTGAAGATTCTGAGGAAAGTTTTCAAGAAACTACAAGAAGCAGGATTAACAGTCAACTTAGAGAAGAGTGAGTTTGGAAAGGCACTGTACAGTATCTGGGTTTTGAAGTTGGGAAGGCCTTCTTGCTCCAGTATGCTAATGTAGAAGTTATCTGGTAAGGCTACCCCACCTACTACCAGGAAACAGCTACAGAGATTTTTAGGCATGGCTGGTTTCTATCGTCGTTTTTGCCCAAATTTCTCAGCCGTAGTAGCTCCCTTGACAGACTTAACTAGTCCCAAAGCTAATTTTATTTGGACTCCAGAGTGTCAAGAATCTTTTGAGAAGGTAAAAGCCATTTTAACTTCAAGACCAGTACTTCAAGCTCCAGACTTCGACAAGAAATTTGTGATATAAGTTTGGAGCTGTTCTACTTCAAGAAGATGAAAATAATATCTACCATCCTGTGTGCTTCATGTCTACAAAACTGAAAAAACATCATGAAAGTAAATTCGACAATTGAGAAGGAAACTTTAGCCTTAATCACAGCATTGAAAAAATTTGAAGTGTATGAGAATAGACCTAGGAATGAAGAAATTTTAGTGTTGTCTGATCACAATCCACTATCCTTTATCCAGAAAAAGAAAAATCGTAATCAAAGATGACCATGGTGGTCCGGTTTGGTGCCTGCAACAGTATAACTTAAGAGTGCAGCACATTAGTGGCAAAAAACAATGTAGTTGCTGATTATTTATCTCGTTGGA
>NC_061110.1:110871055-110876055 GCF_015104395.2 Macrobrachium nipponense
GAGTGTAGTGTATTAGTGATATTTTGCTAGTTTATAACACAGACCACCACCGGATAGTGTTCTCCAGCGCGCTCACACTTTCACTTAGAGAATGTCATGTTGCAACACGTCATCTTAAGCATACATCGAGATTTTGGAGGACGTGCAGGCAAGGTAATGGCAGCCTAGAATTTGTCATTCTTTTAACCCTCGACTCTGTTGACTACCATCGCTTAGCGATATCTTCATAGTCGCCCCAACTTCTCGAGGTGCTTTAGGCATTCAAACCTCATCATAAGGGATTGAAAGATTCCTTCCTTAGGAACCTCTGTTCCTCTTACTCAGGGTACGACCTTCGCTCTTTAAAGGATTTCGGCTTCATATTGTTACGACCACGTTGTCAAGAACTTCGTTCTACCTCGATGGATACTTAAAGGTTTATTCCTTGTTCAGGTAACTGTTGGTACTTCCAATTAATTATATACTTCATTAAGAATATTTCATTCAAGATTGTTAGTGGTTGTGCATTATTGGTGAACTAAGTTTTCTGATTGGCATGGATTATTAAAGGATCGTTCATTTAAGTGAATTTCTGAATATTGTAGGACTTAAGAGGATTAGGGAAATTCCTGTGGTTTGTGGGTGCCTTCGCACCATAAATCCATGAATGACCTAACGTTTTTAAGTTGTATAGCTTGTGTATGGTAGTAATATAATTTCAGTGATCATTTCCATTTTATCAGTATTGAGAGATGCCTTTTGATCTTGAGAAATTTTTTAGGTGCACCCAGGAGCACCTGAATACACTACAGGATCTACGAAGGACCAGCTTCAACCCAAATAGCTGTAAGGGCAAGAATATCAGTAGGTCATGCTGTGGTGAAAGCTGAACTATTGGGAAAGATATTAGATTTCCTGATAAATAGTGGTAACATAACTGAAGAAGAGGCTCTTCCCTTAAGGCCTTTAACACTTGAACGAGGTGCTGCTCGTACAGTTACTACAACTGAAGACCCAGAGATAGTGAAATTGAACTCCAACTTGAACTGCAGCAGCGAACAGTAGAAGCTGCAAATGCCGCAGCAGCAGCTGAACAAAAAACGGCTTTGAAGCTGCAAATTCTGCAGCAGCAGGCTGAACAAAGGAAGGTAGAAGCTGAGCAAAAAGAAGACGTTGAAACTAGAACGAAAAGAAAGAGTTCTGTTGGAAAAGGAACTATCAGCCATAAGAATAGAAGAAAGGTTGGCAGAAAAACAGCTACCTGATGCTTTTGACCTTAGTAAAGCACGCAAACTCCTGCCTGTCTTCGATGAAAACAAAAAAGATCCTGATGTATTTTCATTACTTTTGAAAACACTGCAACGTCTCTCAACTGGCCTAGAGAACAATATGTTCTCTTAATCAGAACTCCTTCAAAGGAAAAGCTGCATATGTGGCAGCACAACTTGTCCAAGAAAGGGATTATGAAGTCTTTAAAACTGCCATATTGGACGCTTATAGTGTTACAGCAGAAGGGTACAGACAAATCTTCAGACAAACTTTGAAGAACCAAGCTCAAACGTATCTAGAGTTTTTCACACTGAAGTTGAAGCAGTTTAATAAATGGATAGATAAGGAACAAGTAACTACTTTAGAACAATTAAAGAATTTAATAGTTTTAGAAGAATTCCTGAGGCGAATTCCAGCTAATGTGTCAATGTCTATTAGAAAAAAACAAGCCAGGTTTGGTTTTACTTTTTGTAAGAAAGAAGGTCATCATATTAAAGACTGTCCTAGTCCCAAATGCAAAGCATCTCATGGTAAGGCTTCTCCTAATGCTTTTTCACAAGGACCCAAATCAGGGAATACTGCAAATAAAAACGACACTTCACTGTGCTCAAACCTCTATCAGACTTTACAGCATTTTACATATCCTGTAAAGTAAATGATATTCCCGTGCAAATTTTGAGAGATACAGGGTCATCTCAAACTATCATTAGCTCAAAGTTAAAAGATTTAGCTAAACCAACAGATCAGTATGTAACTGTGTCAGATTTGACTTGTCAAAAGGTTTTACCTATTGTACAGATTTCTCTTGATTATCTTTATTTTAAAGGTTCAACTAATGTTGCCTTGTTGAATTCTGACCTTGCCTTGCAAGAACATAGACATGATACTTGGTAATGACTTGGCTCAACTAACAGTACTCCTAGTCTTATCATTACTCAGCCTGAAGTAGTGATCGAAAAAGCTTACAAAGAGTTTTCTCCTGTGGTAGAGCTTCCCTGCCAAGTAGTCACCAGGTCTACAACCTCAACTTCTAGAGACACTGAACACACAGGTAAGGTGGATCAAAGTACCTTAGGTGAAAACAAAAAGTCCCTTGCTGATCTTGTTGATATTCCCTCAGATGAATTTTGTAGAGTATCAAAGTCTGATGATAGTTTGAAAGAATACTTTGATAAAGTAAAAGATGATGTTGATGAAAGTAAGTTACCATATTTCTATCTTAATAATAACATCCTTATGAGATGTTATAGGCCTTTGAAGATTGCAGGACAAACTTCCTGGCATGATAATTACCAGCTAGTAGTATTCCTTCTAATCTTTGTGCAGACTTTATTGGATCTTGCTCATTCAGCAAACGTCTCATCTAGGCATTTCCAAAACCTATAAGCGTTTGCTGGATCGATTACTACTGGCCTGGTATGAAAGCTGATGTAAAGTGCCACATAGAATCTTGCCATCCCTGCCAGGTAACTGTAAACCAAATCAGAAAATACCTCCAGCACCATTAGTTTCCTATTACTGTACCTAATTCTCCTTTTGAAAAGGTAATTGTAGATTGTGTTGGTCCACTTCCAAAACTTCTTCTTAAAATATTCACCATTTTTGGTTTTCCAAAAGAGCTTCTGTGTGATCAGGGGACAAACTTCACTAGTGATTTGTTTAAGCAAACTTTAAAGCAGTTAAACATCTCCCGTTATTTTTGCTTAAGCTTATCACCCTACAACTAATGGAGCCCTCGAACGGGTACACCGGACCATTAAAAGCCTCCTGCGCAAGTACATTTGTGAAACTGGACAAGACTGGATGAAGACCTGGATCTGGTTATGTATGTACTTAGGAGTACACCTAATGAGTCGACTGGAATTTCTTCCTTCGAGATGATGTTTGGCCGTAGACCTAGGACAAACCTTAGTATGGTGAAAGAAAACATCCTAAGAGGTACTTGCAAAGACCAGCCAAGTAAGTATTCCACAATACCTTCAAAGTCTTAAGGTTAAATTTGACCATATTTATGAATTTGCCAATCTGAATTTAACTAACAGTCAGATTCATATGAGAAACCATTACGATAAAAAGGCAAAAATTAGAACTTTCAAAGTAGGAGATGATGTGCTTGTATATCGACCAGTTCAGGAGCTCCATTGAGAGAAAAATTTATGGGTCCGTATAAAATCACTAAAAGGGTCTCTAAAACAACTTATGCAATTGAAACTCCAGATAAAAGGAAATCTAGCCTGTTAGTGCACCATTAATCTAATGAAACCATACCAATCTGCAAAGATTTCTCCACAGGTTGTTCACTTGATAAGTAGAGAGATGATTACTCCATTCACAAACTCAAGGATAACTACTCCCATCGAGACTTCTCTTACCCCGAAAAACCTAGTACCCGAGGCAGTTGATAATGATAAACTTTTAGCTCCTCTTGAACCAGACGAAGAGAAACTTTGGCTCATAATCATATTTTGTCATGGAAAGATGCTAGTAATTCACAGATTCTATCTTTATTTTCACAGTATCTTGGTCATCTTCCTAAGGTGGAAAGGGAAGAATTAGAGGCTGTTCTGAAGTCTTATCCTGCAATATGTTCAGACACTCCTGGTTGCTGTACCTTGGTGAAACATGATGTTGTGCTAGAACCAAACACCAATCCCGTTCGTCAACCTTTTTATCGGGTATCCCATCGTTTATTACCAGCCTTGAAGGCTGAGGTTGAGTATTACTAAAAACTAGATTTGGCTGCACCAAGTAAGTCTCCCTGGGCATCGCCTTGTATTTTAGTCAAAAAGCCTAACAATTCCTATCGTATGTGGTACGGATTATAGAAAAAGACTAATTCTGTAACAGTCAAGGATGCTTATCCATTACCTAGAATTGCAGATATTATTGACTCTGTGAGTAATTCTAAATACCTTACCCAGATTGAACTCTTGAAGGGTTATTATCAAATTAAATTAACAGATAGGGCAAAAGAGATATCAGCCTTTATAACACCTTTTGGTCTATTTGAATACAAAGTTTTGCTCCAGCTACATTCCAAAGGATGGTCCATGAAGTTACACATGGTTTGGAGAGTGTAGTATCTATTTGGATGACATCGTAATTGCTAGTAACTCTGGGACAAACACACAAGATCTTAAAGAACTCTTCAAAAGACTCCTGAAAGCTAACCTCATTATTAATTTAGCCAAGAGTTCATTTGGTAAGGCAAAAGTTACATACCTAGGACATGTCATTGGCAGTGGCTCCATATTACCCAAGGATACTAATGTAAAGGCTATAACTACATTTCCCACTCCTAGTGATAAAAAAGAACTCAAAACTTTCTTAGGTATGGTGTCTATATTTTCAAGTTTTGTCCTAATTTTGCCATCATAACTTCTCCTCTACATGCCTTGACATCTAGCAAAGTAAGGTTTCACTGGACACAGGATCATGACAAGGCCTTCAAGCAGCTAAAGTTATTCATGATTTCATCTCCTTTGTTGCAAGCTCCTAATCTTGCTAAACCTTTTTTTATAATGGTCGATGCTTGTAATACTGGATTTGGTGGTGTCCTACTGCAAGAAATCGATGGGACCAGTACGTTTCCTCCTTTGTTGGAACACCTGCTGCCAGTATCTTATTACTCGGGAGCATTCAAAGGCACTCAAGTAGGATGGCCTACCATCGAGAAAGAATTATATAGTCTTGTGTGCAAAAAAAACGTCTTCATTTTCGTCCATATCTGGAAGGTGCTGCACGCGCGTCCC
>NC_061110.1:110886055-110888555 GCF_015104395.2 Macrobrachium nipponense
CTCTCAGCCCAAGCTGGTTGTTCCTGTAGGACAGACGTGTCCATTCTCCCTGACTGGAAGTCAGCCTTTGTCTTTTCATACTGGTTGGAGCACCCTTCAAATCTCCCTTTTATCACTTCTCTACTGAAATTCCTTTGTCACCATCGGGGCATGTGTTACCCCTGTGACCTGTTCAAGATTAAGTCTTCATTGAGTATTTCATTTGAACACTAGAGTTCCTCCCTAGTTTGTGACTGCCCTTGTAGCTGAATTATAGTGCAAGAAGTCGTTATTTTATTTTGTGTCTAATCTGGGACTAATTTCCATGATTTTTGATGAGTCACGTGTCATGTCTCCTCGCTTGCAAGTGCTTCCTTAATGCAAGATACCTATGACCAATTTTGGAAACCAGCATTGAGTAAATTTGATTTAGCCAGCTCCCCTTATTGTGTGAGATAGGAGTGGTCCACGTGCGGCCAAGTTGCCTTGCTTATCCTAGGCCATTCAATGGCCTCTTGTAACATAAATAATGTAAGTTAATTAGCGGGTTTTCATGGAGACCTTCTAGAGTAAACTAACCAAATCAATCCTTTTTTATAGTTATCTAAAGGTAAGTCAGAAGCCCTCTATTTCCATTTTTTTCCTTTTAATTATTTTTCCTTTAAGTATTTGAGATCGCAAGGCCAACCCAAAATATAAGAATATATATATATATATATATATATATATATATATATATATATATATATATATATATTTTATATATATATATATACTTATATATAGATATATATATTATATATATATATATATATATATATATATATATGTGTGTGTGTGTGTGTATGTATGTGTGTATATGTTCTTATATATGTAATTGGAACTCGCCAACTAGCAGAAAATATTCTTGCACTAAAAAACAAAAATGAATGAGAAAAACATGATAGCTGAATCTACAAACGAAATTCAGTATTTCCTAAAAAAGAAAAAAAAAAGTACATAAAAATGCTTGAAGCAAAAATATTATACCGTGCCGTATATTTATGACCTATAAAAACTTTTTAGAAAAATATCCAGTCAAAATAAAAAGCGAGACTAAAGTACACGACGAACATCAAAGGAAACCGAAGTGAATAACATTGTAGTTGTGAAGAAGCTTACACGGCAGATCATAGAAATGTTTTTGATGAAAAACTCGGGAACTTGAATTAAAATTGCACGATGAAGTCAACAATGCAAAAGACAAATGAAATTTCGCTAAGCAATGCAACAATGTTACAAATGAAATCAAGATGCATAAAACACAACCACATACACATACAAAATAAAAACACGTTTCGCTGCGCAAAACAACAATGCAACAAATAGAATTAGAATGCATAACACAGAATCAAAAACAAAAGCACGTTTCACCACGCAATGTAAAAGTAAAACAAATGAAATCAGAATGCATTAAACACACATCCACAAACAAAAACAAAACAAAAAAAGCTTCCCTACGCAGTGCAACAATCCAACAAAGAAAATCAGAATGCATAAAACCCACAAACAAACAAAAAACAAAGACTCGTCGAAACTCCAATGAAAAAGGAAAACAAAAAGTTGTGAAGAAAAAGTTTGCCCTGGGGGGAGAAGGACTGTGTCTCTAATAAAAAGTTTATGGGAATATACAAATAAGCGATGTAAGCCCTGGCAATAGAAGAAGGAATTCGGCAAAACGTATATTTAAGCGATAGTGGATAATATTCGTGTTACACCCACAGAATCCTGGTCCTGACACCTTGTTCCCAACTAAAATTATAAAAAAAGAAAGTTGCCTGAGTTGCAAAAAAGGACGCTATTTTATAGGGTCGTTTTTACGTAGAGTAACGAAATTTTCGCACATTTTCGTATTATCGCTGCAGCATTCTGTCAAATGATAGTTGCAGAAAGTAAACAATCATTGTTGAAAA
Organism: Macrobrachium nipponense; assembly: GCF_015104395.2. Taxonomy (NCBI): domain Eukaryota; kingdom Metazoa; phylum Arthropoda; class Malacostraca; order Decapoda; family Palaemonidae; genus Macrobrachium; species Macrobrachium nipponense. The sequence continues at coordinate 110,887,987 of NC_061110.1, forward strand.
GCGTTTTAGAAAAATAAAAATTAAAAAACAGTAAATAAAAAAATAAAAAAACTGTGACGCACAACACTAATGCATTCATGATTACAAAACACAGTCCAGTTCATCACTCTACTGAATAGGGGTTTATACTTTTAATTTATTAACGGATACCACACGCTCTTGCTGTACAACCCAGGGAGGGCTGAAAAGAGTTTCCTTACCTTTGAGAGATGCTGAGGAGTTCTTGTTCACATCTGCCTCAGTTAAAAAACTGTTCTTTCCTTGAGCAACTGCTCCTCGAAAGATTCAGCACGAGAGTCCTTTTAGGAGAATGAGGTGACTGATCAACTGTGAAATATCCTCCTTCCACCTGTTGACATAAAATGAGACAGTGAAAAGAGAGAAAGGTTTATCAGGAAGCAAGTACAGAATTATCTCTGCAGGTTTTACTACATAAAATTCCTCTTGTGCACTACAATCATATTTGGTTTTTAAAGCTACTGTTGACATCGCTATCCTTAAAATGATTAAATGAGAGAATACGTACTTGAAACTGATTAGATCCTCGTCACGTATCATATATATAAAAT
>NC_061110.1:110890949-110933481 GCF_015104395.2 Macrobrachium nipponense
GATCTGTGTTACTTGTGGGTAGCACATGACCCATCATGTTGATGTCTCATTCCTGGATCTTTGTGTTCCAGATGATCTGTGGTGCTTGGTGGAAGGCACAGCAGACAATCAGGTTGCCGTCTCATCCTGGATCTTGTGTTCAGATGATCGTGGTGCGTGGTGTAAGCACAGCAGACCATCAGTTGATTCTCATTCTGGATCTTGTTGTTCTGGTGTGCTGTGGTGCTTGGTGGGAGCACAGCAGACTATCAGGTTGACGTCTCTTCCTGGATCTTGGTGTTCCAAGTGATCTGTGGTTCTTGGGGGAGCACAGCAGACCATCAGGTTGATGTCTCATTCCTTGATCTTGTGTTTCCACATGATCTGTGGTGCTTGGTTGGAGCACAGCAGACCATCATGTGAGTCTCATTCCTGGACATGTGTTCCAGATGATTGTGGTGTCTTGGTGGGAGCACAGCAGACTCATCGTTTGATAGTCTCATTCCTGGATCCTGTGTTTCCAGATGATCTGTGGTGCTTGGTGGGAGCACAGCAGATCATCGATGTTGATGTATCATTCGCTGGATCATGTGTTCCAGATGATCTGTGGTGCTTGGTGGGAGCACAGAGACCATCGTTGATGTCTCATATCCTGGATATGTGTTTCCAGATGATCTGTTGGTGCTTGGTGGAAGCACGCAATACCATCAGGTGTGATTGTCTCATTCCTGGGATCATGTGTTTCCAGATGATCTGTGGTGCTTGGTGGGAGCACAGCAGATCATCAGGTTGATGTCTTCATTCCTGGATATGTGTTTCCAGATGTCCTGTGGTGCTTGGTGGGAAGCACAGGAGACCATCAGGTTGATGTTCTTCATTCCTTGATCATGTGTTTCCAGATGCTCTGTGGTGCTTGGTGGAAGCACAGGCAAAAAAAAAAAAAAAAAAAAAAAAAAAAGAAAAAACGAAAAAAAAAAACAGACCATCATGTTGATGTCTCATTCCTGGATTCATGTGTTCCAGATGAATCTGTGGGTGCTTGGTGGAGCACAGCAATCATCAAGGTGATGTCTCATTCCTGGCTCATGTGTTTTTCCGATGATCTGTGGTGCTTGGTGGGAGCACAGGAAGACCATCAGGTTGATTTCCTCATTCCTGGCTAATGTGTTCCGAATGACTGTGGTGCTTGGTGGGAAAGCACAGCGACATCAGTTGAATGTCCTCTTCCTGGATCTGTGTTCCAGATGATCTTGTGGTGCTTGGTGGGAGCACAGCGATCATCAGTTGATGTCCATTCCTGGATTCATGTGTTCCATATGATCTGTGGTGCTGGTGGGAGCACAGCAGACCATCGGGTTGATGTCTCATTCCTGGATCTTGGTGTTTCCTGGTGGATCTTAGTGCTTGGTGGGAGCAACAGCAGACCATATAAGGTTTATGTCTCAATTCCTGGATCTTGGTGTTCGTGGTGATCTGTGTTCTTGGTGGGAGCACAGCAGACATAATTGTTGGTGTCTCATTCCTGATCTTTTGTTCCCAGATGATCTGCGGTGCTTGTGAGAGGCCAGCATACCATCAGGGTGATGTCTAATTCTTGGATCATGTTTCCAGAGTCTGCGGTGCTATGGTGGGAGCACAGCAGACCATCAGGTTGATGTCTCATTCCTGGATCTTGTTTCCAGATGTCTGTGGTGCTTGGTGGGAGCACACGACCCATCAGGTTGATGTCCGCATTCCTGGATCTTGTGTTCCAGATGAATCTGTTGGTGCTTGGTGGGAGCACAGGCAATCATCGGTTGATGTCTCTTCCCTGATCATGTGTTCAGATATCTGTGGTGCTTGGTGGGAGCACAGCATACCATCAGGTTGATGTCTCATCCTGGATCTGTGTTCCAGATGATCTGTGGTGCTTCTGTGGGAGGCCCAGTCAGACATCAGGTTGAGTCTCATTCTGGATCTTGGTGTTCCAGATGATCTGTGTGCTTGGTGGAGCACAGCAGACCATACAGGTTTGATGGCTCATCCTTGATCTGTGTTCCAGATGATCTGTGGTGCTTCGTGGGAGCACAGCAGGACTCATCAGGTTGATGTCTCATTCCTGGATCTTGGTGTTCCTGGTGATTCTGAGTTCTTGGTGGGAGCACAGCAAACCATCAGGTGATGTCTCATTTCCTGGATCTTGTTGTTCCAGATGATCTGTGGTCTTGTGGGAGTCACAGCAGACATCAGGTTTGATGTCCTCATTCCCTGGATCTGTGTTCCAGATATTCTGTGGTGCTTGGTGGGTAGCACAGCAGACCATCAGGTTGATGTCTCATTCCTGGATCTTGTGTTCCAGATGATCTGTGGTGTCGTGTTGGGAGCCAGCAAACCTATCAGGTTGGAGTCTCATTCCTTGATCTTGTGTTCCGGGGGGCGTGATCTGTGCTGGCTTGGTGGGAGCACAGCAAACCATCAGGTTGATGTCTCCTTCTGGATTTTGGTGTTCGTGGTGATCTGTGGGTGCTTGGTGGGAGCACAGCAGACCATCAGGTTGAATGTCTCTTCCTTGATTCTTGTGTTCCAGATGAATTTTCTGTGGTGCTTCGGTGGGAGCACAGCATACCATCATAGTTGATGTCTCATTCCTGATTTTGGTGTTCGTGGTGATCTGTGGTGCTTGGTGGGAGCACAGCAGACCTCAGGTTGATATCTCATTCCTGGATCTTTGTGTTCGTGGTGATGCTGTGGTGCTGTGGGAGCACGCAGACCCATAAGGTTGATGTCTCATTCCTGGATTCTTGTGTTCCTAGATGATCCTGCGGTGCTTGGTGGGAGCACAGGCCCCCCAGACCATCAGTTGAATCTCTAATTATCCTGCTCATGTGTTCCATATATCTGCGGTGCTTGGTGAGCGCACAGCGACCATCAGGTTGATGTCTCATTCCTGGATCTTGTGTTCCAGATGATCTGTGGTCTTGGTGGGAGCACCGCAACTGCATCAGTTTTGCTGTCCTCATTCCTGGATCTTGTGTTCCCAGATGATCCTTGGTGCTTGGTGGGAGCACAGCAGATTCATCAGGTTGATGTCTCATTCCTGGATCATGGTTCCAGATTGATCTGTTGGTTGCTGGTGGAAGCACAGCAGACCATCAAGGTTGAGTCTCATTCATGGATCTTGGTGTTCCAGATGATCTGTGGGCTCTGGGCGGTGGAAGCACAGCATGCCATCAGGGTTGAGTCTCATCCTTGATCTTGTGTCAAGATGATCTGTGGTGCCTTGGTGGGAGCACAGCAGAATCAGGTTGATGTCCATTCCTGGATCTTGGTGTTCGTGGTGACTGTGGTGCTGGGGGAGCACAGCAGACCATCAGGTTGATGTTCATCTGGATCATGTGTCCAGATGATCTGTGGTGCTTGGTGAGCACAGCAGACCATCAGGTTGAGTCTCAGTCCGGATCTGTTCCAGAGATCTGTGGTGCTGGTGGGAGCATCAGCCAGACCATCAGGTTGATGTCTCATTCCTGGATCTGTGTTCCAGATGATCTGTGGTGCTGGTGGGGAGCACAGCAGAACCACATCAGGTTGATGTCTCATTCTGGATCTTGGGTCATGGTGATCTGTGGTGCTGGTGGAGCACAGCAGACCATTCAGGTGATGTCTCATTTCCTGGATCTTGGTGTTCCAGATGATCTGTGGTGCTTGTTGGGAAGCACAGCAGACATCAGGTGATGTCTCATCCGGATCTTGGTGTTCAGAGATCTGTGGTGCTTGTGTGGGAGCACCAGCAGAATCAGCAGGTTGAGTCTCATTCCTGGATCTGGTGTTCCAGAGGATCTAGGTGCTGGTGGGAGCACAGCAGACCATCAGGTTGATGTTAATTACGGATCTTGTGTTCCAGATGATCTGTGTGCTTGGTGGGAGCACAGCAGGACCATCAGGTTGAGTTTTCCTTTTTCCCAATTTTTTCCTGGATCTTGGGTTCAGATGATCGGTAGTGCTTGGTGGGAGCACAGCAGATCATCAGGTTGATGGTCTCATTCATGGATCTTGGTGTTCCAGATGAATCTGTGGTGCTTGGTGGGAGCACAGCAGATCCTCAGGGGATGTCCTCATGCCGACTTGGTGTTCCAGATATCTGTAGTGCTTGGTGGGAGACAGCAGATCATCAGGTTGATGTCTCATTCCTGGATCCTTGGTTTTCCCCCCCAGATGATCTGTGGTGCTGGTGGGAGCCAGCAGACAATCAGGTGGATGTATCATCCTGGATCTTGGTGTTCCAGATGATCTGGTGATGGTGGGAGCACAGCAGATCATAGGTGGACGTCTCATTCATAGATTGGGTGTTCCAGATGATTTTTATTAGGTGCTTGGTGGGGAGCCAAAGCAGGACCATCAGGTGATGTCTCATACTGGATCTTTGTGTTCCAGATGATCTGTGTGTTTGGTGGGAGCAACACAGACCATCAGGTTGATGTCTCATTCCTGGATCTTGGTGTTCTTTTTCAGATGATCTGTAGTGTTGGTGGGAGCACAGCAGATATCAGGTTGAGCTCATTCCTGGATTTGTGTTCCAGATGATCTGGGGTGCTGGTGGGAGCACGCAGATATCAGGTTGATGTCTCATTCCTGGATCTTGGTGTTCCAGAGATCTGTGGTGCTTGGTGAGAGCACAGGCAGACCATCAAGGTTGATGGTTCTCATTCAGGATCTTGGTTGTTCCTGGTGATCTGTGGCAGTTGCGTGGTTGGAAGCCACGCAGGACCATCAGGTTGATGTTCTCATTGGTGGATCTGGTTGGTCCTGGGTGATCTGGGGTGGTGCTTGGTTGGAGACACAGCAGACCATCAGGTTGATGTCCATCCTGGATTCTTGCTGTTCCAGGATGATCTTGGGGCTTGGGGGAGCCACAGAAGACCATCAGGCTTGATGTCTCATTCCTGGATCTTGGGTGTTCCAGATGGATCTGGTGTGCTTGGGGGAGCACAGCAGACCATCAGGTTGATGTCTCATTCCTGGATCTTGGTTCCAGGATTGAATTGTTGTGCTGGTGGAGCACATTCCAGACATAAGGTTGATATCTTCCATTTATGGATCTTGGGGTTCCTGGTGATCTGTGGCGTGCTTGGTGGAAGCACTGCAGACCATAGGTTGATGTCCTCATTCCTGGATCTGGTTGTTCTTGGTGATCTGTGGTGCTTGGTTGGAGAACAGCAGACCATTCCAGGTTGGATGTCTTCATTCCTGGATCTTGGGTTCCAGATGATCCTTGGGGTTGGTGCTTGGGGTGGAGCACAGCCAGACCATCAAGGTTTGATGTTTTCAATTCCTGGATCTTCGGTGTTCCAGATGATCTGTGGGGTGCTTTGGGTGGGATGCACAGCAGGAACCATCAGGTTGATGTCTTCATTCCTTGGATCTGGTTCCAAGGATAAATCTGTGGTTGCTTGGCGGTAAGGCACTGCAGACCATCAGGTGATGGTCTCTCCATTCCTGGATCTTGGTGGGTTCCAGCCTGATCTGTGGTGCTTGGTGGGAGCACTGCAGACCGACTCAGGTTGACGTATTCATTTCCTGGATCTTGGTGTTCCTAGGATGATGTCTGATGGTGCTTGGTGGGAAGACACTGCAGACCATCAGGTTTGATGTTCTCATTTCCTGGATCTTCGGTGTTCCTGGGATAATCTGTGGTGCTTGGTTGGGTAGTCACTGCAGACCATCAGGTTGATGTCTCATTCCTCGGATCTTGTGTTCCAGAGATTTCTGTGGTTGCTTGGCGGGAGCCACTGCAGACGATCAGGTTTGGGACGTCTCATTCCGTGGATCTTCGTGTCTTAGGATGGGATCTGTGGTGCTGGTGGAGCACAGCAAGACCATCAATTTGATGTCTCATTCCTGGATCTTGTGTTCCAAGATGATCTGTGTTGCTTGGGTGGGAGCACAGCAGACCATCAGGTGATGTCTCATTCCTGGATTCTTGTGGTTCCAAGATTAAATCTTGGGTGGTGCTTTTGGTCGGGAGCACTTGCAGGACCATCAGGTTGATGTCTCATTCCTGGATCTTGTAGTTCCAGATGATCTGTGGGCTTGGTGGGAGCACCCAGCAGTACATCAGGTTGATGTCCATTCCGGATCTTGGTCCAGATTGGGATCGGGTGCGTGCTGGTGGGGAGCCACAGCAGACCATCAGGTTGATGTCTCATTCCTGGATCTTGTGTTCCAGGATGAATCTGTGGTGCCTGGTGTGGAAGCACAGCAGACCACTTACCAGGTTGGATTTGTCTCATCCTAGATTCTTGTGTTCCAGATGATCTGTGGTGCTTGGGGGTGGGAGCCACAGCAGGACCATAGGTTGATGTCTCATTCCTGGATCTTGGTGTTACTGGTGATCTGTGGTGCAATTGGTGGGAGCACAAAAGACCATCAGGTTGATGTCTCATTTCCTTTGGATCTTGTTGTTCTGGTGATCTGTTGAGTGCTTTGTGGTTGGGAACACAGCAGACCATCAGGTGGGGATGTCTTCATTCCGGATTTGGTGTTCCTGGTGATCTGTGGTGCTTAGTGGAAAGGACTGCAGACCATCAGGTTTGATGTCTCATTCCTGATTCCCTTGGTGTTCCTGGTGATCTTGTGGTTGCTTGTGTGGGAGCACTGCATACCATCAGAGTTGGATGTCTTCATTCCTGGGGGAGATCTTGCTGGTCAAGAAGATCTGTGTTGCTTGGTGGGAAGCACTGCAGACCATCAGGGTTTGTGTCTCATTCTTGATCTTGTGTTCAAGATGCATCACTGTGGTGCCTTGGTGGAAGCACAGAAGACCATCAGGATTGATGTTCTAATTCCTGGATCTTGTTGTTTCCAGATGATCTGTGGTGCTTGGCGGGAGCAGCTGGGAGACATCCAGCGTTGATGTCTCATTCCTGGATCTTGGTGTTCCTGGTGAAATTCTGTGGTGCTGGTGGGAGCACAGAAGACCATAAGGTGATGTCTCATTCCTGGATCTTGGTTGTTCCAGGATGATTTCTGGTGGTGCTTGGCGTTGGGAGCACAGCAGGATTCCATCAGGTTGATTGTCTCCATTCCTGGATCATTGGTTGTTCCAAGTAATGATCTGTGGGTACTGGTGGGAGCACAGGGCAGACCATCAGGTTGAGTCTTCATTCCTGGATCCATGTGTTCCCGATTGGATTCTGGGGCTTGGTGGGGAGCACAGCAGACAATAGGTTGATGTCTCATTCCTGGAGTCTTGGTGTTCCAGATGATCTGTGGTGCTTGGTGGGAAGCACAGCAGACCTCAGGTTGATGTCTCATTCCTTGGATCTTGGTTGTTCCAGATGATCTGTGGGATGCTGGTGGGAGCACAGAAGACCATCAGGTTGATGTTCCATTCTGGATCTTGGTTGTAGTGGTGATCTGTGGTGCTTGGTGGGAGCACAGCAGACATTCCAGGTGGATGTTCATTCCTGGTCATGTTAGTTCCAGATGATCTGTGGTGCTTGGTGGGAGCAACAGCAGACCAATCAGGTTGATGTCTCATCCGGATTTCTATGTGTTCGAGAGGATCTGTGGTGCTTGGTGGGAGCACAGCAGACCATCAGGTTGTGACGTCCTCATTCCTGGAATCTTGTGTTCCAGATGATCTGTGGTTGCTTTGGATGGGAGCCACAGCAGACCATCAAGGTTGATGTTCTCATTCCTGGATCTTGGTGTTCCAGTGATCTGGTGTGCTTGGTGGCGCCAACAGCAGACCATCAGGTTTTGATATTCATTCAGGGGTTTGGTGTCCTTGGTGGATCGTGTGGTGCTTGGTGGGGCACAAGCAGACCATCAGGTTTGATGTCTCATTCCTGGATCTTGGTTGTTTCCAGAATGGATCTGTGTGCCTGGGGGAGCACAGCAGGACCATCAAGTTGATGGTCCATTCCGGATCTTGGTGGGTTCCAGATGACTGTGGTGCTTGGTGGGAGACAGCAGACCATCAGGTTGATGTACTCATTCCATGGATCCTTGGTGTTCCATGGTGATCTGTGGTGCTTGGTGGAGACAGCAGACCATCAGGTTGATGGTTCATTCCTGGATCTTGGTGTTCCAGCTGATCCTGTGGTGCTTGGTGGGGAAGCACAGCAGACATTCTAGGTTGAATTGTTCAATTCCTGGATCTTGGTGTTCCTAGATTGATTTGTGGTGCTAGGTGGGAGCACAGCAGACATCAGGTTGGATATCTCATTCTAGGATCTTGGTGGGTTCATGGTGTCTGTGGTGCTGGTGGGAGCACAGCAGACCATCAGGTTCTGAGTGTTCATTCCTGGATCTTGGTTGTTCCAGATGATCTGTGGTGCTTGGTGGGAGACAGCAGGACCAATCAGGTTGATAATTCATTCCTGGATCCTTGGTGTACAGATTGTCTGTTGGTGCTTGGTGGGAGCACAGCAGACCATCAAGTGATGTCTCATTCCTTGGATCTTGTGTTACTAGATGATCTGTGGTGCTTGGTGGGTGAAGCACAGCAGACCGATCAGGTTGATGTCTGCATTCCATGGATCTTGGTTGTTCCTGGATGATTCTGTGGGCGTTGGCTGGGTGGAAGCACTGGCAGACCATCAGGTTGATGTCTTTCTCATTCCTGGATTTCTTGGTGTTCCTCGGTGATCTGTGGTGCTTGGGGTTGGAGCCACAGCATGACCATCAGGTTGATGTATCCATTCCTGGATCTTGTGTTCCAGATGATCTGTGGTGCTTGTTGGGAGCACATGGCAGACCATCAGGTTGATGTCTATTGGCCCTTGGATCTTTGGTTGTGTCCAGATGATCTGGGTGCTTGGTGGGAGCCACAGCAGACCATTCCACGGTGGATGCTCTCATTCCTTGATTTTCTGTTCCAGATGATCTGTGGTGCTTGGGGGAGCACAGCCAGACCATTCAGGTTGGGATATTTTTTTCTCATTATGGATCCTTGGGTTCCTGGTGATCTGTGGTGCTTGGTGGAAGCACTGCAGACCATTCAGGTTGATGTCTCATTCCTGGATTCCTTGGTGTTCCTGGTGAATCAGTGGTGCTTGGTTGGAGCCACAGCAGACATCGGTTGATGTCTCATGATCCGGATCTTGTCGTTCCAGATTGATCGGGTGGTTCTTGGTGGGAGCACAGCAGGACCAATCAAGTTTGATGTCTCATTCCTGGGATCTTGGGTTGTTCCAGATGGATCTGTGGTGCTGGTGGGAAGCACAGCAGACAATCAGGTTGATGTCTCAATTCCTTGGATCTTGTGTTCCAGATGAATCTGGGGTGCTGTTGGGAGCACTGGGCAAAGACCATCAGGTTGAGGTCTCATTCCTGGATATTGTGTTCCAGATTGAATCTGGTTGGTGCTTGGTGGAGGCACTGCAGACGATCAGGGACGTCTCATTCCTGGATCTTGGTGTTTCTAGGATGATCTGTGGTGCTTGGGTGGGAGCACAGCAGACCATCAGGTTGATGTCTCATTCCTGGATCTTGGTGTTCCAGATAATCTTGTGGATGCTTGGCGGGAGCACTTGCAGACCATCAGGTTGAGTCTCATTCCTGGATCTTGGTGTTCCAGATGGATCTGGGTGGTGCTTGGCGGGAGCACTGCAGGACGATCAGGTTGACCTCTCATTCCTTGATCTTGGTTCTAGATGATCTGTGGTGGCTTGGTGGGAGCACAGCAGACCTATAAATTTTGATGTCTATTCCTGGAGATTTGTTGTTTTCAGATGATCTGTGATGCTTCGTGGGAGCACAGCAGACCATAGGTTGATGTCTTCATTCCGGATCTTGTGGTTCCGATAATCTGTGTGGTGCTTGGGCGGGGAGCACTGCAGACCATCAGGTTGATGTATCATCCGGGATTCCTTGTGTTCCAAAGATGTCTTGTGGTTGCCTTGGTGGGCACACAGCAAGACCATCAGGTGATGTCTCATTCCTGGATCTTGGTGTTCCAGATGGATCTGGGTGGTGCTTGGTGCGCGAGCACAGCAGAACCATCAGGTTGATGGTCTCATTTCCTGGATCTTGTGTTCCAGATGATCTGTTGGTTGCCTTGGAGTGGGAGGCACAGCAGACCACAGAGTTGATGTCTCATTCCTAGATCTTGGTGTTCCAGATTGGATCTGGGTGCTTGGTGGGGAGCACAGCAGACCATCAGGTTGATGTATCAATTCATGGATCCTGGTTGTTCTGGTGATCTTGGGCTTGGTGGGAAGCCACAACAGACCATCAGGTTGATGTCCTCATTCTGGATTATTGTTGTTTCTGGTGATCTGTGGTGCTTGGTGGGAGCACAGCAGGACCATCAGGTTGATGTCTCATTCCTGGATCTTTGGTGTTCCTGGTGATCTGTGGTGCTTAGTGGAAGGACTGCAGACCATCAGGTGATGTCTTCATTCCTGGGAACTTGGTGGTTCTGGAATGATCTGTGGTGCTTGGGGGGAGCACGCAAGACCATCAGGTTGAGTGTCATTCATTGGATCCTTGTTTCCAGATGATCTTGTGGTGCCTTGGTGGGAGCAACGGCACGACCATCAGAGTGATGTCTCATTTCCTTGATACTTGGTTAGTTCCAGATTGATCTGGTGGTTGGGCTTGGTGGTAGCACAGCAGACCATTGAGGTGGATGAGTCTCATTCCTGGATCTGGTGTTGCCAATGATCTGGTGGTGCTTGGCGGGAGCACTGCAGACCATCAAGGTTGATGGTCTCATCCTGGAGGCTTGGTGGGTTCCTCGGTGATCTGGTACCGGTCTTGGTGGGAGCACAGCAGACCATCAGGGTTGATGTCTCATTCCTGGATCTTGTGCTTCCAGATGATCTGTGGTGCTTGGTGGGAGCACAGCAGGGATCATCAGGGTTGACTGTCTCATTCCTGGATCATTGGTGTTCCTGGATGATCTGTGGTATTGGTGGGAGTACCAGCAGGACCATCAGGTTGATGTCTCCTTCATGGCTCATGTGTTCACGATGATCTGTGGGCTTGGGGGGAGGCACCAGCAAGGACCAATTCAGGTTGATGTCTCAATTCCTGGATCTTGGTGTTTCCAGATGATTCTGTGGTGCTTTGCTGGGAAGCCAAGCAGAACCATCAGGTTGATGTCTCATTCCTTGATCTTGTGTTCCAGAATGATCTGTTGGTGCCTTGGTGGGAGCATAGCAGACCATCAGGTTGATGGTCGGGTGGGACATTCCTGGATCTTAGGTGGGTTCGTGGTGATCTCTGTGGTGCCTGGTGGGAGAACGCAGAACCAATCAGGTTGATGTATCTCATTCCATGGATCATTGTTGTTACCAGATGATCCTGTGGTGCTTGGTGGTGAGCCCAGCAGACCATCAGGTGATGCCTATCCTGGATCTTGTGTTCGAGGAATTGATCTGTGGTGCTTGGTGGGAGCACAGCAGACCATTCCAGGTTGGACGTACTCATTCCTGGAACTTGGTGTTCCAGATGATCTGTGGTGACTTGATGGGAGAGCACAGCAGCCACCATCACGGTTGATGTCTCATTTCCTTGGATCAGTGTTCCATGATCTTTTGTGCTTGGTGGGCACAGCAGACCATCAGTTTGATTGTCTCATTCCTGGATCTTGGTGGGTTCCAGCTGATCTGGGGTGTTGGTGGGAGCACAGCAACCATCAGGTTGATGTCTCATTCCTTAGGATCTTGTGTTCCAGATGAATCGGTTGGGTGCTTGGTGGGAGCACGCAGACCATCGTGTGGATGTACCTCATTCCTGGATCTTGGTTGGTTCAATTGATCTGTGGTGCTTGGTGGGAGCACAGCAGACCTTCCAGTTGGATTGTCTCCATTTCCAGTATCTTGTTGTTCCTAAGGATGATCTGTGGTGGCTTGGTGGGAGCACAGCAGACCATCAGGTTGATGTCTCATTTCCTGATCATTGGTGATTCCAGATGATCTGTGGTGCTTGGTGGGAGGCCACAGCATACCATCAGGTTGCTGTCTCATTCCTGCGATCTTGTTTGTTTACCAGATTGATCTGTGGGTGGCTTGGTGGGTGAGCACGAGGGCAGGATCCCAAATCAGAGAATGTCTTAGATGTCTCATTTCCTGGATTCATTGTGTTTCCAGATGTCTGTGGTGCTTGGTGGGTAGCAGCAGCAAGACCATCATGGTTGATGTCTCCCATTCCTGGATCATGGTGGTTTTCCAGATGATCTGTGGGTGCTTGGTTGGAGCCCAGCAGACCAATCCAGTTGAGGTCTCATTCCTGATTTTTCTGGTTCCCCAATCTCCCCATTTCCATTCCCCCCCCACCCCAAGGCTCCACCCCTTCCCCCCGCCCCCCCTTCCCCCCCCCCGCCCTTTCCCAACCCTCACCCCCCACTCCTCCCCCCCCACACCAGATGATCTGTTGTGCGTTGGATGGGAAGCACAGCAGGACCATCAGTTTGTATGTCTCATTCCTTGGATCTTGTGTTCCGAATGATCTTGGTGGTGCTTGGGTGGGAGCACAGCAACCATCCGAGTTTGAAGGTCTCCATTCCTGGATCATTGTGGTTCCAGATGATCTGTGGTGCTTGGTGGTCAGCCAAGCATATCCCATCAGGTTGAATGTCTCATTCCATGGATCATTGTTGTTCCGATATGATCTGTGGTGCTTGGTGGGAGACAGCAGCAACCATCAGGTTGATGTCTCATTCCTGGATCATTAAGTGTTACCAGATGATCTGGTGGTGCGTTGATGGGAAGCACAGCAAGACCATCAGGGTTGATGTCTCCATTTCCTGGAATCATTGGTTGTTCCGCAGTATGATCATTTGGTGGGTGCTTGGTGGGAAGCCACAGCAGACCCAATCAAGGTTGCTTGTCTACTTTTCCTGGCATTTCCTTTGTTCCAGATTATCTTGTGGTTGCCTTGTGGAAGCACAGCAGACCCTCATGTTGATGTCTCATTTCCTGGTTTTGGGTGGTTCCTTAGGAACGTCTGGGTATGCTTGGTGGAGCACAGCAGAACCATCAATTGGAAATTGTCTCCAACGCCTGATCTTGGTGTTCCTTGTGATTCGATTGTGCCTTGTGGGAGCACAGCAGACATCATGTTGATTGTCCCTCTGTGTCCTGGATCTTGGTGTTCCGGGTGGATCTGTGGTGCTTGGTGGGAGCACAGCAGACATCAGGTTTATGATGTCTCAAAATTCCTGGATCTTGGTGTTCCTAGGATGATCTGTGGTGCTTGGTGGGAGCACTGCAGACCATCAGGTTGATGTCTCATTCCTGTATCGTTTGTGGTTCCCAGATGAATCTGTGGTGCCTTGGTTGGAGCACTGGGCAGACCACATGTTGTGTCTCAATATCCTGGATCTTGTGTTCCAGGGATTGATCTGTGGTGCTTGGTGGAAGGCAACAGCCAAACCATCAGGTTTGATGTCTCATTCCTTGGATCATTGTGTTCCCAGATGATCTGTGGGGTGCTTTGGTGGGAGACCACAGCAGACCTTCAGTTGATGTCTCATTCCTGGGATTCTTGTTTGTCCTCGATGATCTGTAGTTTGCTTGGGGTGGGCGCACAGCATACCATCATGGTTGTATGTCCTCATTCCTTGATTTTCTTGTGTTCAGATGATCTTGGTAGCTGCTTGGTGGGAGACACAGCAGCCATCAGGTTGATGTCTCTTCCTGATCATGTGTTTCAGATGATCTGGTGGTGCTTGGTGGAGCACAGCAGACCATCAGGTTGATGTCTCATTCCTGGGATCTTATGTTTCAGATGATCTGTGGTGCTTTGGTTGGAGCACAGCAGCCATCAGGTTGATGTCTCATTCCTGGAATTTTGTGTTCCAGACGATCTTGTAGTGCTGGTGGGAGCACAGCCAGCAGACCATCAATTTGATCGTTCATTCCTCGGATCTTGGTGTTCCTGGTGATCTGTGGTGCTTGGTGGGAGCACAGCAAGACCATCAGGTTGATGTCCTCATTCCTGGATCTGGTGTTCCTGGTGATCTGTGGTGCTTGGTTGGGAGCACAGCAGACCATCAGGTGATGTCTAAAATCTGGATCTTGGGTTCTGGGTGATCTGTGGGCTGGTGGGAGCACTGCAGGGACCATCAGGTGATGTCTCATTCCCTGATCTTTTTGTTCCAGACAATCTGTGGGCTTGGTCTGGAGCACTGAGGACCATCAGGTTGGGATGTCTCATTCTGGAATCTTGTGTTTCCCAGATGATCTGTGGGCTTGGTGGAAGCACAGGAAGACCATACAGGTTGATGTCTCATTCCTTGATCTTGTGGTCCAGATGATCTGTGGTGCTTGGTGGGAGCACAGCAGACCATCAGTTGATGTTCATTCCCGGGATATTTGTGTTCCAGATGATCTGTAGTGCTTAGGTGGGAAGCACAGCGACCATCAGGTTGTGTCTCATTCCTTGATCTTGTGTTCCAGAATGATCTGTGGTGCTGGTGGGGAGCACAGCAGACAATCAGGTTTGATGTCTCATTCCTGGATCTTGGGTTTCGTGGGTGGATCTGTGGTGCTTGTAGGGAGCACTGCAGACCATCAGGCTGATGTCTCATTCATTGATCTTGTGTTCACATGATCTGTGGTGGGCTTGTGGGAAGCACAGCAGACCATTCCAGGGGATGTCTAAATTCCTGGGATCTTGGGTTCCGGTGATCTGTGGTGCTTGGTGGGAGCACAGCAGACATCAATTGATGTCTCATTCCTGGATCTTGTGTGTTCCAGATGATCTGTCATGACTATGGTGGGAGCACAGCAGACCATCAATTTGATGTCTCATTCCTGGGATCTTGGTGTTCATGGTGTATCTGTAGTGCTTGGTGGGAGCACAGCAGACCATCAGGTTGATGTCTCTTCCTGGATCTTGTGTTCCTGTGATCTTGTGGTTGGCCTTGGTGGGAGCAACAGCGACCATCATTGTTGAGTCTCCTTCCAGACCTTGGTTGTTCAGGATTTGATCTTGTTGGTTGGCTTGGTTGGGAGCACCAGCCACCAATCGGATGTTGATGTCTCAATTCCAAGGACCTTGGTTGTTCCAGATTGATCTGTGGTGCTTGGTGGGGACCACGCAGACCATCAGGTTGATGATTCTTCATCTGTCTTGTTTTCAGATGGATCTTGTGGGCTTGGGTTGGGAGCAACAGCACCATTCAGGTTGGATTTCTCATCTTGATCCTTGTTGTTCCACATGTTCTGTTGGTGCTTGGTGGAGCACAGCAGACCATCAGGTGATGTCTCATTCTGGATCTTGTGTCCAGATTATCTGTGGTGCTTGGTTTGGGAGCACAGTGCAGACCATCAGTTTATGTCTCCATTCTTGTATTCTTGTGTTCTGGGGTGGTTCTGGTGGTGCTTGGTGAGCACAGCACCATCAGTTTGATGTCTTCATCCTTGACTTGTGTTCCTTGGTGGGATCTTGTGGGTGGCTTGGTGGAAGCACAGCAACCATCAGGTTATGTCTCATTCCTGATCTTGGTTTGTTCTCAGATTATCTGTGGTGCTTGGTGTAGCACAGCAAGACCATCAGGTTTGATGTCACCCCCCTCATTTCCTGGATCTTGTGTTCCTGGTTATCTGTGGTGCGTGGTGGGAGCACAGCCAGACCATCAGGTTGATGTCTCAATTCTGATCTTGTTGGTCCTGGTATCTGTGGTGCTTGTGGAAGCATTGCCTGGACCATCAGGTTGGATGTTCCTCTTCCGGATCTTGGTTACAATTATCCTGTGGTGGCTTGGGTGGGAAGCAACAGCAGACCATCAGGTTGAGTCCTCATTCCTGGATTCTTTGTTTGTTCTCTGGGATTTCTGTGGTGCTTGGTGGAGCACAGCAGACCATTCCAGTTGGAATGTCGCAATTCCTTGATCATGGTTTGTTCCAGATGATCTGTGGGTGCTTTGGTGGAGCACCAGCAGAGACCAATGCAGGTTGATGTCTCCATTCCTGGTCATGTGTTCCAGAATTGACGGTGGTTGCCTTGGTGGGAGCAACAGCATACCATCGGTTGGATGTCCTTCATTCCTTGGACTGGTGTTCCCAGATGATCTGTGGTGCTTGTGGAGCACAGCAAGACCATCAGGTTGATGGTCTCATTCCTGGATCATTGGTTGTCCAGATGATCTGTTGTTGCCTTGGTGGGAGCACAGCAAGACCATCAGGTTTGATTGTCTCCATTCCCTGGATCTTGGTGTTCCAATGATCTGTTGTGGCTTTGGTGGGTAGCCACAGCATACCAATCAGGTTGAATGTCTCCATTTCCTGGATCTTGTATTCCAGGATTGTCTTGGGTGGGTGCTTGGTGGTGGAGCAACAGCAGACCAATCAGGGTTTGATGTCTCATTCCTGGATCATTGGGTTGTTCCAGATGAATCTGTGTTGGCCTTGGTGGGTATCACAGCAGAACCATCCAGGTTGATGTCTCATTCCTGGATCTTGGTGTTTCCAGATGGATCCTGTGGTGCCTTGGTGGGGCACAGCAGAAATATAAACAAATGGACCATCAGGTTGAATGGTCTCAAATTCCTTGATCTTGTGTTCCCGATGATCAAGTGGTGCTTGGGTTGGGAGCACAGCCAACCATCTGTTGACGTCTTCCATTCCTGGATCTTGGTGGGGTTCCCTGGTGATCTGTGGTTGCCTTGGGTGGGAGCACAGCAAGATCCATCAGGTTGATGTCTCATTCCTGGATTTGGTGTTCCTTTGTTGATTCCTGTTTTGCTTGGTGGGAGCAACAGCAGACCATTCAGGTTGGATGTCTCATTCCTGGATCTTGGTGTTCCTTGGATCTGGGTGTTGCTTGGTGGGAGCAACAGCGACCGCATCAGGTTGATGTCCTTCCATTCGGCTGGATCTTGGTGTTCCGGTGATCTGTGTTGCTTGGTGGGAGCACAAGAAGACATCCAGGTTGATGTCTCATTCCTGGATCTTGGTGTTCCAGGTTGGATCTGGGTGGTGCTTGGTGTAGCACAGCGCCATCAGGTTTTATGTCCCTCATTCCTGGATTCTTGGGGTTTCAGGTATCTGTGTGCTTGTTGGGAGCACAGCGACCATTCCAGGTTGATGTCTTGGATTCTGGATTCCTTGGTGTTTTCCAGGTGATCTGTGGTGCTTGGTGGGAAAAGCTCAGCAGACCTATCAGGTTTATGTCTCATTCCTGGATCTTGGTGTTCCAGATTGATTTTTTGGTGCCTTGGTGGGAGCACAGCATTACCTCGGTTGAATTGTCCTCATTCCGTATCTTGTGTTTCCAGATGATTTTTGGTGCTTTTGGTGGGAGCACAGCAGAGCCATTCAGGTTGATGTCTCATTCCTGGATCTTGGTTGTTCCCGAGTGACTTTGGTGCTTTGGTGGAAGCACTGCAGACCATTCCGGTTTGGGATGTCTCATTCTGGATCTTGGTGTTCCTGGTGAGTCTGTTGGTGCTTGATGGGGCACAGCAGACCCATTGCAGGTTATGTCCTCATTCCTGGATTCTTGGTGGTTTCCTTGGGATCTGTGGTGCTTGTGGGGAGCCGCAGACCATCAGGTTGATGTCTCATTCCTGGATCGGTTGGTGTTCCTGGGTGATCTGTGGGTGCTTCGTGGAGCACAGCAAGACCATCAGGGTGATGTCTCATTCCTGGGTATCTTGGGTGTTCCAGGATGATCTGTGGTGCTGGTGGGAGCACAGCCAGGACCATCAGGTTGATGTCTCCATTCCTGCTCTTGGTTTTCCAGGTTGATCTTGGTGGTTGCCTTGGTGGGAATCACACAACATTCAGGTTGATGTCTCATTCCTTGGATCTTGGGGTGTTCCCCAAAAGGTGATCGTGGTGCTTGGTGGGAGCACAGCTACCATCAGGTTGATGTCTCATTCCTGGATCTTTGGTTCAAGTTGATCCTTGTGTGCTTGTGGGAGCAGCAGCAAACCATCAGGTTGATGTCTCATATTCCTGGATTCTTGGTGTTCCAGTTGGATCTGGGTGGTGCTTGGGTGGGAGCACAGCAGACCATCAGGTTTTGATGGTCCCTCATTCCTGGATCTTGGTGTTTCCAGGTGGATCTGTGGTTCTTGTGGGAGCACAGGCATACCATCAGGTTTGATGTCTTCATTCTTGATCTTGGGTGTTCCAAAGATGGATTTTGGTGCTTGGTGGGAGCACAGCAGACCATCAGGTTGATGTCTCATTTCCTGGGATCGTGTTCTGTGAATTGTGGTGCCCTTGGGTGGAGCCACAGCAAACCATCAGGTTTGATGTCTTTCATTCCTGGATCTTGGTTGTTTCCAGGTGATTCTGTGGTGCTTCGTGATGGAAGCACAGCAGCCAGCAGGTTATGTCTCATTTCCTGGATCTTGGTGTTCCAGGTTGGATCTGGGTGGTGCTTCGTGGTAGCACCGCAAGACCATCAGGTTGATGTCCTCATTCCTTGATCTTGGTTGTTTCTCAGATGATTTTTTTTGGTGCTTGGTGGGAGCACGCAGACCAATTCCAGGTTGGAGGTCTTCATTTCCTGGATTCTTGTTTGGTCCTGGTGCGTCTGTGGTGCTTGGTGGAGCACAGCAGACCCTCAGGTTGATGACTCATTCCTGGATGCTTGGTGGGGTTCCAGGTGATCTGTGGGTGCTTGGTGAAGCAACTGCAGACCCGATCCAGGTTGATTGTCTCATTCCTGGGATTCTTGGTGTTCCTGTGATCTGTGGTGGCTTGGTGGAAGCAATGGGGAAGACCATTTCGGTGATGTCTCATTCCTGGAATCGTTGGTGTTTCCTGGTGAATCTGTTTGCTTGGTGTTATCACAGCAAGACCATCAGGTTGAAATGTCTCTTCCTGATTCCTTGGTTGTTCCTGGGATCTTGGTAGGTTGCCTTGGGTGGAGCACAGCAGACCATCAGGTTGATGTCTCATTTCCTGGATCTTGGTGGGTTCTGGTGATCTGGGTGCCTTTGGTGGGAGCACTGCGAACCATCCAAGGTTTTTTTGATGTCTCATTCCTGGATTCTTGGTGTTTCCTTGTGATCTGTGTGCTTGTTGGAGCACAGCAGACCATCAGGTTTGATGTCTCATTCCTGGCTCTTGGTGTTCCTTTGGTGGGATTCTGTGGTGCTTTGGTGGGAGCAACAGGCAGAACAATCAGGTTGATGTCCGTCATTCCTGGATTCTTGGTGTTCCTGGGTGAATCTGTGGTGCTTGGTGTGAGCACGGCAGACCATTCCAGTTGGATGTCTTCATTCCCTGGATTTTCCCTTGGTGTTCCTGGTGATCTGTGGTGCCTTGGTGGGCACAGCCGACCATCAGGTTGATGTCTCATTCCTGGATCTTGGTGTTTCCTTGGGTGAATCTGTGGTGCTTTGGTGGGAGCACAGCAGACCATCAGGTTGATTGTCTCTTCCTGGAATTCCTTGGTGTGCCTGGTGATCTTGTGGTTGCCTTGTTGAGCACTGCAGACCATAAGGTTGGATGTCTTCATTCCTTGATCTGGTTTTTCCAAATGATTGTGTGGTGGTTTGGTGGGACACAGCAGACCCATCAGGGTGGATGTCCTCATTCCTTTGATCTGTGTTCCATTGATTTTTGGGTGCCTTGGTGGGAGCACTGCGACCATTCAGTTGATTGTCTCAATCCCTTGATCCTGTATTCCAGATGATCTTCTGGTGGCTTGGGTGGGAAGCACGGCAGACCATCAAGGTTTTGATGTCCTTCATTCCTGGATCTTGGTTGTTCCTGGTGATTCTGTGGTGCTTGGTGGGGAGCCAACTTCCAGACCATAAGGTTGATTTCCTTCATTCCTTGATTCTTGTTGTTTCCAAATGATTTGTGTGTTTGGTGGGAATCACAGCAGACCATCAGGTTGGGCCGTCTCATTCCTGGATCCTTGGTGGGTTCCAGATGATTTGTGTGCTTGGTGGGAGCCAGCAGACCATCAATTTTGGATTGTCTCATTCCTGATCTTCATTGTTTTCCTGGTGATCTTGGTTGGTTTGCCTTTGGTGGAGCACAGCAGACCATCAGTTGATGGTCCTCATTCTGGATCTTGGTGGTTCCAGATGAAAAATCTGGTTGCTGTGGTGGGAGCATAGCCAGACCATCAGGTTGATGTCCCTCATTCTTGGATTTGTTGTTCCAAGATGATCTGTGTTGCTTGTGGAGCCAGCGACCATTCCAGGTTGAATGTCTCTTCTTGATCTTGTTTGTTCCAATGATCTGTGGTGCTTGGTGGGAGCAAGCAGACCATCAGGTGATGTCTCATTCCTGGATCTTGGTTGTTCTTGGTGGGTCTGTGGATCTTGGGGGGAGCACAGCAGACCACAGTTGATGTCTCATTCCTGGATCTTGGTGTTCCTGGTGTCTGTGGTGCTTGGTGGGAGCACAGCAGACCTCAGGTTGATGTCTTCATTCCCTGGATCTTGTGTTTCCTGGTTGATCGTGGTCTTGGTGGGAGCACAGCAGACCATCAGGTGATGTCTCATTCCTGGATCTTGGGTGTTCTGGTGATCTGTGGATCTTGGTGGGAGCACAGCAAGCCATCCCAGGTTGAGTTTCATTCCTGGATATTGGGTTCCTGGTGATTCCTGTGGTGCTTCGGTGGGAGCACAGCAGACCATAGGTTGATGTCCTCATTCTGGATCTGGGGTCCTGGTGATCTGTGGTGGCTTGGTGGGAGCGACAGCAAGACCATCCTTTTAGGTTGATGTCTCATTCCTGGCAATCTTGGTGTTTCCTTGGTGATCTGTGGATGCTTCGGTGGGAGCATCAGTCAGGAACCATCAGGTTGAGTTCTCATTCCTGGTACTCTTGGTGTTCCTTGGATGATCTGTGGATCTTGGCTTGGAGTGGGAGCACAAGCAATACCATCAGGGGGGTTGATGTTCTCGTTTCTGGGATCTTGGTGTTCCTGGATGATCTGTGGTGCTTGGTGGGAGCACTGCAGACCATCAGGTTTGAGATGTCTCCATTCCTTGGATCTTGTAGTTCCAGATGATCGTGGTGGTGCTTTGGTGGGAAGCACAGCAGACCATCACGGTTGATGTCTCATTCCTGGATTCTTGGTGTTCCGTCCAGATGATCTGTGGTGTTTCTTGGTGGGAAGCACAGCAAGACCATCAGGTTGATGTTCTCCATTCCATTTGGAATCTTGGTGGCTTCCCCCAGATGATCTGTGGTGCTTGGTGGAAGCACAGCAGACCATCAGGTTGATGTCTCATTACCTTGAATCTTGTGTTTCCCAGGATGATCTGATTTTGGTGGCTTGGTTGGGAGCACAGCAGACCCATCAGGTTGATGTCTCATTCCTTGGAATCATTGGTGTTGAATTGATCTGTGGTGCTTTGGCGGTGGGAGCACACGCAGACCGCACCATTCAGGTTGATGTCTCATTTCCTTGGATCATTTGTTGTGTCCAGATGATCTGTGGTGCTTGGTGGGGGAGCACAGGCCAGACCATCAAGGTTGATGTCTCATTCCTTGGATCTTATGTTTTCCAAGATGGTCTGTGGTGCTTGGGTGGGTAGCACAGCAGACCGATCAGGTTGATGTCTCATTCCTGGATTTCTGTGTTCCAGATGAATCTGTTGGTGCTTGATGGAAGTCAACAGCAGACCATCAGGCGTTGATGTCTAATTTCATTCCTTGGATCATTGTGTTCCAAGATGGATCTGTGGTGCTTGGTGGGAGGCCCACAGCAGACCATCAGGTTGATGTCTCATTCCTGGATCTTCGGTGTTCCGTGGATTGATCTGTGGTGCTTGGTGGGATGCCACAGCAGACCATCAGTTTGATGTCTCATTCCTGGAATCTTGGTGTTCCCAGATGATTCTGTGGTGCTTGGGTGGAAGCACAGCAGACCATCAGGGTGATGTTCCTCATTCCTGGATCTTGGATCGTTCCGTGGTGATCTGTTGGGTGGCTTGGTTGGGAGCACAGCAGACCCATCAAGGTTTGATGTCTCATTCCTGGAATCTTGGTTGTTCCTGGATTGATCTGTGGTGCTTGGTGGGAGCCACAGCAGATCCATCAGGTTTGATGTCTCAATTCCTGGATCTTGTGTTCCATATGATCTGTGGTGCTTGGGTGGGAGCACAGACAGACCATCAGGTTGATGTTGCTCATTCCTGGACTTTCTGTGTTTCCATATGATCTTGGTTGTGCTTTTTTGGTGGATGGAGCACAGCAGCCATCAGGTTGATGTCTCATTCTGATCTGTGGGTCCAGATGGATCCTTGGGTGCCTGTGGAGCCAAACAGGAGACCATCAGGTTGGATGTCTCATTCGGTTTGATTTGTGGGGTTCCAGAATGGATCTGGTGGTGCCTTGGTGGAGCACAGCAGACCATCAGGTTGGATGTTCCATTCCTTGATCTTTGGGTTGTCCAAGATGAATCTTGGTGGCCTTGGTGGGAGCACGGCCAGGTTACCATCCAGGTTTGATGTCCTTCATTCCTTGGCATTCCTTGGTTTGGTTCGGTGGTTGATCTTGTGGTGGCTTGGTGGGAGCACTGGGGCAGACCATTCAGGTTTGATGTCTCATTCCTAATCTGGTGTTCCACATGATGTGGTGCTTGGTGGGAGCACAGCAGACCATCAGGTTGATGTCTATTCCTGGATCTTGTGTTCTGGTGATCTGTGGTGCTTGGTGGGAGCATGCAGGACCATCAGGTGATGTCTCATTCCTGGATCTTGTTCAGAGATCTGTGGTGCTTGGTGGAGCACAGACCATCAGGTTGATGGTCTCATTCCTGGATCTTGGTGTCCGGATCTGTGTGTTGGGGTGGGAGCACTGCAGACATCAGGTTGAGTCTGGGCCAGACAGGCAGCATAGGGTTGATGTCTCATTCAGGGAGCTGGTGTTCAGATCTTTAGGTGCTGTGAGCAGCAGACCATCACCTGGATGTCTCATCTTGATGGTGGTTCATGTGGTCTTAGTGTTGGTTTGCGGCCATAGCAGACTCAGGTTGATGGTCATCTTTTTTTTTTTTTTTTCGATCTTGTCATTGGTGGATCTGTGGTGCTTGGAGCACAGCAGGAGATCAGTGATGTCTTATCTGGATGGTGTCTGTGATCGGGGGTGCCTGGTGAGCACTGGCAGGACATCAGGTGATTGCTATTCTTGATCTGTGTTCCACATGACTGTGGTGCTTGGTGGAGCACAGCAGGACCAATAAGGTTGATGTCTCATTCCTGGCCTTGGTTGGGTTCCTGGTTGATCTGTGGTGCTGGTGGGAGGCACAGCAGACCATCAGGTTATGTCTCATTCCTTGTCTGGTGGTTTCCCTGGTGATCTGTGGTGGCTGGTGGGAGCACAGCAGACCATCAGGTTGATGTCTAATTCCTGGATCTTGTGGTTCCTGGTGATCTGTGTGCTGGTGGAGCCACGTGGCTCGACATCAATTGATGTCTCATCCGGACTTGTTTTCAGTGATCTGTGTGCTTGGTTGGGAGCACAGCCAGACCATCAGGTTGGATGGTCTCATCTGGATCTTGTCCTGCGTATCTGTGGTTGCCTTGGTGGGGAGCACTGCAGACCATCGGTGAGTCTCATTCCATGTGTTACTTGTGTCCAGTGGATCTGGTGGTGCTTGGTGGGCGCACAGCAGACCATCAGGTTAATTGATCATTCCTTGGATTGGTTGTTCTTGGTGGATCTGTGGTTGCTTGGTGGGAGCACTGCAGACCATCAGGTTGATGTCTCAATTCCTGGACTGTGTTCCAGAGATCTGTGGTGGGCTTGGGGAGCACTGCAGACATCAGTTGGATGGTCTTCCCCCATTCCTTGATCGTGGTGTTCCAGACCGGATGTGGTGGCTTGGTGGGAGCACAAGCAAGACCTCAATTTGATGTCCCTTCCATTCCTTGGATCTTGGTGGTTACGGTTGTTCTGGTGGTACTGGTGGGAGGGGGCACAAAGCAGGACCATTCAGGTGGGACGTCTCATTCCTGGATCCTTGGTGGTTCCCAGAATGATCTGTGGTGCTTGGTTGGAAGCACTGCAGGGACCATCAGGTTGACGTCTCATTCCTGGATCTTGTGGCCAGATGATCTTGTGGTGCTTGGTGGGAGCACCAGCAGTACCCATTCCCAGGTGATGTCCTTTCCTTAGATCTTGGTGTTACCAGAAAGATCTGTGGTGCTTGGTGGGAGCACCTGCAGACCATCAGGTTGATGTCATTACTGGATCTTGGTGTTCCAGATTGATCTGTGGTGCTTGGTGGGGAAAGCACTCAGACCATCAGGTTGATGTCTCCTTATTCCTGGATCTGTGTTCACAGATGATCTGTACTTGGGGGGTGGGAGCACAGCAGACCATCAGGTTGAGTCTCAATTCCTTGATCTTGGTGTTCAGATGATCTGTGGTGCTTGGTTGGGAGCATCTTGCAGACCATCAGGTTGATGTCTCATTCCTGGATCTGTGTTCCAGATGAATCTGTGGTGCTTGGTGGGAGCAAGCAGCAGACATCCATGTTGATGTCTCATTCTGGATGTGCCTGGTTCAGATGATCTGTGTTACTTGGTGGGAGCACAGCAGACCATCAGGTTGCTTGTCTCATTCCGGATCGGGGTTCAGATGATCTGTGTTACTTGGTGGGAGCACAGCAGACCATCATGTGATCTCATTCCTGGATCTTGTGTTCCAGATGATCTGTGTTACTTGGTGGGAGCACAGCAGACCATCAGGTTGATGTCTCATTCCTGGATCTTGGTGTTCCTGGTGATCTGTGGTGCTTGGTGGAAGCACAGAAGACATCATGTTTGAGTCTCATTCCTGGATCTTGGTTGCCTGGATGATCTGTGGTGCTTGGTGGGAGCACAGAGACCATCAGGTTGATGTCTCATTCCCTGGATCTTGGGGGTTCCAGCATGATCTGTGGGTGCTTGGTGGGAGCACTGCAGACCACAGGTTTGATGTCTCATTCCTTGATCGTGTGTTCAGATGATTGTGGTGCTTGGTGGAAGCATAGCAGACCATCAGGTTGATGTCTCATTCCTGATCGTGTGTTCCAGATGATCTGTGGTGCTGGTGGAAGCATAGCAGACCATCAAATTTGATGTCTCCATTCCTAGATCTTGTGTTCCAGATGATTCTGTGGTGCTTTGTGGGAGCACAGCAGACCATCAGGTGATGTCATTCCTGGATCTGGTGTTCCTGGTGATCTGTGGTGCTTGGTGGAGCACAGCAGACCATCAGTTGATGTCTCATTACTGGATCTTGTGTTCTAGATGATCGGTGGGTGCTGGTGGGAGCACTCAGCAGACCATCAGGTTGATTGGTCTCATTCCTGGATCTTGGTGTCCTGGTGATCTGGGGGTGCTTGGTGGGAGCACAGCAGACCATCAGGTGATGTCATATTCCTAGATCTTGGTGTTCCAGAGGATTTGTGGTGCTTTGATGGGAGCACAGCAGACCATCAGGTTGATGTCTCATTCCTGGATCTTGTGTTCCAGATGATCTGTGGTGCTTGGTGGGAGCACAGCAGACCATCAGGTTGATGTCTCATTCCTGGATCTTGTGTTCCAGATGATCTGTGGTGCTTGGTGGAAGCACAGCAGACCATCAGTTTGATGTCTCATTCCTGGATCTTGTGTTCCAGATGATCTGTGGTGCTTGGTGGGAGCACAGCAGACCATCAGTTTGACGTCTCATTCCTGGATCTTGGTGTTCCTGGTGATCTGTGGAGATTGGTAGGAGCACTGCAGACCATCAGTTTGACGTCTCATTCCTGGATCTTGGTGTTCCTGGTGATCTGTGGAGATGGTATAGGAGCACTGCCAGACCATCAGTTGACGTCTCATCCTGGGATCTTGGTGTTTCCTGGTGATCTGTGGGCGATTGGTAGGAGCACTGCAGACCATCAGTTGACGTCTCATTCCCCCCCCTGGATCTTGGTGTTCCTGGTGATCTGTGGAGATTGGTAGGAGCACTGCAGACCATCAGTTTGACGTCTCATTCCTGGATCTTGGTGTTCCTGGTGATCTGTGGCGATTGGTAGGAGCACTGCAGACCATCAGTTTGACGTCTCATTCCTGGATCTTGGTGTTCCTGGTGATCTGTGGAGATTGGTAGGAGCACTGCAGACCATCAGTTGACGTCTCATTCCTGGATCTTGGTGTTCCTGGTGATCTGTGGCGATTGGTAGGAGCACTGCAGACCATCAGTTTGACGTCTCATTCCTGGATCTTTGTGTTCCTGGTGATCTGTGGCGCTTGGTGGGAGCACTGCAGACCATCACGATGTCTCATTCCTGGATCTTGGTGTTTCCTGGTGATCTGTGGAGATGGTAGGAGCACTGCAGACCATCAGTTTGACGTACTCATTCCTGGATCTTGTGTTCTGGTGATATCGTGGAGATTGGTAGGAGCACTGCAGACCATCACGTGATGTCTCATTCCTGGATCTTGGTCGTCCTTGGTGATCTGTGGAGATTGGTAGGAGCACTGCAGACCATCACGTTGACGTCTCATTCCTGGGATCTTGGTGTTCTGGTGATCTGTGGAGATTGGGATTAGGAGCACTGCAGACCATCAGTTTGACGTCTCATTCCTGGATCTTGGTGTTCCTGGTGATCTGTGGCGATTGGTAGGAGCACTGCAGACCATCAGTTTGACGTCTCATTCCTGGATCTTGGTGTTCCTGGTGATCTGTGGCGATTGGTAGGAGCACTGCAGACCATCAGTTTGACGTCTCATTCCTGGATCTGGTGTTCCTGGTGATCTGTGGCGATTGGTAGGAGCACTGCAGACCATCAGTTTGACGTCTCATTCCCTTGGGGATCTTGGTGTTCCTGGTTGATCTGTGGAGATTGGTAGGAGCACTGCAGACCATCAGTTTGACGTCTCATTCCTGGATCTTGGTGTTCCTGGTGATCTGTGGCGATTGGTAGGAGCACTGCAGACCATCAGTTTGACGTCTCATTCCTGGATCTTGGTGTTCCTGGTGATCTGTGGCGATTGGTAGGAGCACTGCAGACCATCAGTTTGACGTCTCATTCCTGGATCTTGGTTTTCCTGGTGATCTGTGGTGCCGGTGGGAGCACTGCCAGACCATCAGTTTGACGTCAACATTCCTGGATCTTGGTGTTCCTGGTGATCTGTGGAGATTGGTAGGAGCACTGCAGACCATCAGTTTTGAGTCTCATTCCTGGATCTTGGTGTTCCTGGTGATCTGAGTGGAGATTGTTAGGAGCACTGCAGACCATCAGTTTGACGTCTAATTCCTGGATCTTGGTGTTCCTGGTGATCTGTGGAGATGGTAGGAGCACTGCAGACCATAGTTTGACGTCTCATTCCTGGATCTTGGTGTTCCTGGTGATCTGTGGCGATTGGTAGGAGCACTGCAGACCATCACGTTGATGTCTCATTCCTGGATCTTGGTGTTCCTGGTGATCTGTGGAGATTGTAGGAGCATGCAGACCATCAGTTTGACGTCTCATTCATCTGGATCTGGTGTTCCCTGGTGATCTGTGGAGATTGGTAGGAGCACTGCAGACATCAGTGGACGTCTCATCCTGGATCTTGGTGTCCTGGGTGATCTGTGGAGATTGGTAGGAGCACTGCAGACCATCAGTTGACGTCTCATTCCTGGATCTTGGGGTCCTGGTGATCTGTGGCGATTGGTAGGAGCACTGCAGGACCATCACGTAATGGCTCATTCCGGATATTGGTGTTCCTGGTGATCTGTGGAGATTGGTAGGAGCACTGCAGACCATCAGTTTGACGTCATCCTCCGGGATCTGGTGTTCCTGGTGATCTGTGGAGATTGGTAGGAGCACTGCAGACCATCAGTTTGACGTCTCATTCCTGGATCTTGGTGTTCCTGGTGATCTGTGGAGATTGGTAGGAGCACTGCAGACCATCAGTTTGACGTCTCATTCCTGGATCTTGGTGTTCCTGGTGATCTGTGGCGATTGGTAGGAGCACTGCAGACCATCCAGTTTGACGTCTATTCCTGGATCTTGGTGTTCCTGGTGATCTGTGGAGATTGGTAGGAGCACTGCAGACCATTTTTTCAAAAGTTGAGTCTCATTCCTGATCTTGGGTGGTTCTTGGTGATCTGTGGAGATTGATAGGAGCACTGCGACCATCAGTTTGACGTCTCATTCCTGGATCTTTGTGTTCCTGGTGATCTGTGGCGATTGGTAGGAGCACTGCAGACCATCAGTTTGACGTCTCATTCCTGGATCTTGGTGTTCCTGGTGATCTGTGGAGATTGGTAGGAGCACTGCAGACCATCAGTTTGAGTCTCAATTCCTGGATCTTGGTGTTCCTGGTGATCTGTGGCGTTGGTAGGAGCACTGCAGACCATTCAGTTTGACGTCTCATTCCTGGATCTGGTGTTCCTGGTGATTGTGGGCCTGGTGGGAGCACTGCAGACCATCAGTTGACGTCTCATTCCTGGATCTGGTGTTCTGGTGATCTGTGGCGATTGGTAGGAGCACTGCCAGACCATCAGTTGACGTCCCATTCTTGGATCTTGGTGTTCCTGGTGATCTGTGGAGATTTGGTAGGAGCACTGCAGACCATCAGTTGACGTCTCATCCTGGATCTTGGGTTGCCTGTTCCTGGTGATCTGTGGCGATTGGTAGGAGCACTGCAGACCATCACGTTGATGTCTCATTCCTGGGATCTTGGTGTTACCTGTGATCTGTGGAGATTGGTAGGAGCACTGCAAGACCATCAGTTTGACGTCTCATTCCTGGATCTTGGTGTTCCTGGTGATCTGTGGCGATTGGTAGGAGCACTGCAGACCATCAGTTTGACGTCTCATTCCTGGATCTTGGTGTTCCTGGTGATCTGTGGTGCTTGGTGGGAGCACTGCAGACCATCAGTTTGACGTCTCATTCCTGGATCTTGGTGTTCCTGGTGATCTGTGGCGATTGGTAGGAGCACTGCAGACCATCACGTTGATGTACTCATTCTGGATCTTGGGTGTTCCTGGTGATCTGTGGAGATTGGTAGGGGAGCACTGCAGACCATCAGTTTGACGTCTCATTCCTGGATCTTGGTGTTCCTGGTGATCTGTGGAGATTGGTAGGAGCACTGCAGACCATCAGTTTGACGTCTCATTCCTGGATCTTGGTGTTCCTGGTGATCTGTGGCAATTGGTAGGAGCACTGCAGACCATCAGTTTGACCGTCTCATTCCTGGATCTTGGTGTTCCGTTCCTGGTGATCTGTAAGGAGATTGGTAGGAGCACTGCAGACCATCAGTTTGACGTCTCATTCCTGGATCTTTGGCTGTCCGTTCCTGGTGATCTGTGGCGCTTGGTGGGAGCACTGCAGACCATCAGGTTGAGGTCTCATTCCTGGATCTTGGTGTTCCTGGTGATCTGTGGCACTTGGTGGGAGCACTGCAGACCATCAGGTTGAGGTCTCATTCCTGGATCTTGGTGTTCCTGGTGATCTGTGGTGCCTGGTGCGAGCACTTCAGACCAGGAGGTTGATATCTCATTCCTGGATCTTGGTGTTCCTTTGGTGCTTGGTGGAAGCACTGCAAATTATCAGTTTGACGTCTCGATCCTGGATCTTGGTTTTCCTGGTGATCTGTGGTGCTTGGTAGGAGCTCTGCAGATCATCAGGATGAGGTCTCATTCCTGGATTTTAGCAGACCATCAGGTTGAGGTCTCATTCCTGGATCTTGGTGTTCCTGGTGATCTGTGGCGCTTGGTGGGAGCGCTGCAGACCATCAGTTTGAGGTCTCATTTCAGGATCTTGGCATTCCTGGCGATCTGTGGGAGCGCTGGGGAGCGCTGCAGACCAACAGGTTGAGGTCTCATTCCTGGATCTTGGAATTCCTGGTAATCTGTGGCACTTGGTGGGAGCCCTGAAACCATCAGGTTGACGTCTCATTCCTGGATGTTAGCATTCCTGGTGATCTGTGGTACTTGATGGGAGTGCCGCAGACCACCAGGTAGGGGTCTCATTCCTGGATCTTGGCGTTCCTGGTGAACTGTGGCGCTTGGTGGGAACACTGCAGACCATTAGGTAGAGGTCTCATTTCTTGGATCTTGGCGTTCCTGTGAGTGCTAGTACATCTTCCGGTACATTTTGCATCTTCCAATCTTGGATGGTTTGGGATGCAGTTTAGATATTTGTCGAGCTTATTCTTAAACACATCTACGCTCACTCCTGTTATATTCCTCAGATGAGCTGGCAACGCATTGAATAGACGCTGCATTATCAATGCTGTTGCGCAGTGGATTAATGTCCTGTGTGCTTTCCTTATTTTTCCTGGTATAGTTTTGGGCACTATTAATCTACCTCTGCTTGCTCTTTCTGATATTTTTAGCTCCATGATGTTTTCGGCTATTCCTTCTATCTTTTTCTTCCATGCCTGAATTATCATGTAACGTTCTCTTCTCCTTTCTAGACTATATAATTTTAAGGATTGTAGTCTTTCCCAGTAGTCAAGGTCCTTAACTTCTTCTATTCTAGCTGTAAAGGACCTTTGTACACTCTCTATTTGTGCAATATCCTTTTGATAGTGTGGGTACCATATTATATTGCAGTATTCAAGTGGACTACGAACATATGTTTTATAAAGCATAATCATGTGTTCAGCTTTTCTAGAATTGCTATTTGATCGTTTTTAACATGTTCCTTTTCATCATCACACCAAGGTCTTTAACTGCTTCCTTATTTGTGATTGTCTCATTATTAGGTCCCCTATATGCATATAGCTTTCCTTCTCTGCCTCCAAAGTTTATTGATTCAAATTTATCAGAGTTAAATACCATCCTATTTACCTCTGCCCAATCATATACTTTGTTAAGGTCTCTTTGTAGTGCGTTCCTATCTTCATACAAAGTAATTTCTTTACTTATTCTTGTCATCGGCGAAACTACTCACTACTGAGTCCTTAACATTACTGTCTATGTCTGCAATCAATAATAACAAACAGTAATGCAGCCAAACACCGTACCTTGTGGCACACCGGAAATTACCTTAGCTTCATCCGATTTCTCACCGTTTACAATAACTATCTGTTTTCTGTTGTGTAAAAATTCTTTTAACCATCTTCCTACTTTATCCACTATATTATGTTTTCTAATTTTCTTCGCTAATATATTATGGTCTACCTTGTCAAAAGCTTTTGCAAAGTCTAGATAAACCACATCTGTTTCATTTCCTCTTTTCATATTTTTGTATATGTTCTCACGGTGGACTAACAGTTGAGTTTGTGTACTTTTTCCGGGTACGAAACCATGTTGTCCTATATTAAACAAATTATTTTTTATTAAATGTTTCATAATATTTTTCTTCATTACCCTTTCATACACTTTCATAATATGTGATGTTAGATTCACAGGCCTATAATTACTTGCCTCTAGTGTTGATCCACTTTTGAAAGTAGGGGTAATATATGCTAATTTGTGCTCATCATAAATCATGCCTGTATCTACACTTTGTCTTAATAGTATTGCAAGATACTTTGCGATAGAATGAACTACTTTCTTTAACAAAATAGCAGGAACACCATCAGGCCATGCTGCAGCTCCATTTTTAATTTCATTAATAGCCTGCACAATATCAGCTTCATTAATATCTATGTCAGCTAAATATTCATATTTTTGTCCCTTACTTCTATATCGTTATCTTCATTATCTATTCTAGGGGTGAATTCTCTCTTATATCGTTCTGCCATTATGTTGCAAATTTCCTTTTTTTCATTCGTTAATCTCCCTTCAATTCTTAGAGGGCCTATTTCTATTCTTCATTTATTCATCTTTTTCGCGTACGAGTATAACAGTTTGGGGTTTTGCTTGATATTTACTAGGGTTTTTTCTTCCAAGTCCGTTTTTCATTTGTTTTTCATTTTCTTTTTGATTGTATAATCTTTTGTTCTGCATTTTCTATCTTACTTTCTTTTTAGTTCTATAACTTTCCATGCATTTTTTTCACTTTTGCAAGACCTTTTTTGTTTTCCATTTTCTGATTTTCTGGAACAAGATCCTTCTGTCTCTTGGTATGCATGACTGATGTTTACTTTTCTTCTTCGGTATATATTTATCCACTATTTTCTCTAATATTTTATATATCTCCATATTTACCCTTACGTCATCACTTACGAAAATGTTATCCCAATCTTTGTTTCATTCTTCATTTATTTCTGACTATTTTATATTTTTACTGTAGAAGTTGTATTTTCCATATCCTTTCCACTTTTTATTTTTTGCTTATCTCTGTTTTCACTTGCTTTGGAATGGACTGTTAATTCTATGACATTATAGTCTCAAATACTCGCATTATAAACTATTATTTCTTTAACATAATTCACCTTGTTCACAAATACTAGGTCTAAATTATTTTCCTTTCTTGTTGGCAGGTGATTTATTTGCTGAATGTTGTATTCTAGTAGCATATCTAATAGCTTTTCGAATTGCCTCTTATCTTCTGCACTACTATTACTCTCTTTTTTATATGTATAAATACAAACCACAATCTCCTATTCGATCTTTCAGTCTACGAAAGAAAGTTGAAGTCTCCAGATAGGAGAATAGTCCAGTCCTTGTGATCTACATATATCATCAATTTTTCTATTATTAAGTCAAACTCTTTAGTATAGAGGGTCTATATATTACTATGTTCATTAATTTTTTCAGATTCAAATTCTACGCTATTAGTTAACATTCTGAGTTACTATATTTCTTATATATGTTTCCTTGTTTTTTGTCTTTCCCATATATTGTGGTTCCCCTGTGATTCCTATTTTTTCTATCCGATCTATAAGTTTGGAACCCTTTTATTTGATCATCATTCCCAGTCTCTTGAGAATACCAGGTTTCACTTATATTCATTATATCTATTTTCTTTTCAGTTTGGGTTAGTTCTTCTAAGTACTCTATTTTCCTTTTTAAGTTGCTCGTAACTAAACCCTGCGCATTCATCACTATGATAGTTTGCGTGTTTTCTCCTTCATTAATATGGATAATAATAAGGATTTTCCCATGTCTCGTTCCTGTTCTGGTATGTTCTTCTTTTTTTCATTTCCAGAAAGTTCTGACATTAAAAAATCCAACTTTTCCATAATATTTGATCTTCCTTCATCATAATTATTCATTTGTGTCTGAATCTGCAATTTTTCCGTATCTGCAATATCCTCTTGCATCATAAATACAGTCTTATCTCTTGAGTTGTATCTGGAGCTGAGGCTTTGAAATTTTTTGCTGACATCACTGCATATCGCGTTGATGGCTTGGTTTTTTTCTTTTACCTGATATTCTTTGTTCCTCTCTTTATTGTTTCTTTCTTATTTTGGATTTTATTACTTGATTGATTATTTATTTGATTTTGATTCATGGCTACAGGGTGCATATATTTACATTTTTTGTCGAACTTACATCCTTTTCCTTCTTTTAGGTTTTTGCATATTTTTGGATGTGTTAGAACTTTATGCTTTTCTGTTTGTAATTAGCTTTAGTTTACCTATTTTTCGTTTTACTTTAGTATCCCCTTCAGGGATTTAAGTTTTCTTTCTCCACGTTATTTTGAATTTCTCTTCCTGTTTTTATCCTTGGCTTGTTTATTCTCAGAGTCCTGTTTTTGGTCTCCTTGGATCATTCCGAGGTGACTTTGGAAGTCCTGTGCCTTGGTAAGGCAGTGTGTTTCTGGCCTTTCGTGATATAACGACTTCTTTGGACTACTGCAAGTACAACTCCGTAATTCTGGAAGAATTTAATTTTCGTTATTTGGAGCTGGAGTCGTCCACATCACTGCGACTTCTCCTCTTGCTGTAGCCTTGGGCCAGTATTTGCCTGGGGGACCCCACCGAGTGCAGGTATAAGTCATCACATTTTTATTGATGCTGTGGGACGTGAGGCCGTTGTGTTATAGTCAGGCCTGACTTTGGACTTCGCTTGCTTGTAGGCTTTGTCTGTCATAGCCGGTTGTACGGACGTTGACGTGCTGGGATGAATAGTTCCTGTCACGTTTATCTGCTGATGCCATGCCCCATAGTTCAGCAGTTCCTGTTCACTCTAGGATCTCTGTGGAGGTTTAGTCTTTTGGTGGCCACCGTGTGTTAGAGGAAGGGATTTCCTTTAGATTTGTAAATCGTTAGGCTTCTATCTGGGCCGACATTTCTGTTTCTTTCAGAACCCCCTTTTATTTGGTATGTATGGTTTATGTGCTATCTTTAATGGTGTGGAGATTTGCTTTAATTTTGTTTTCACTGTGGATTGACATTCATTTATTATTGTATTTTTAGAGGTTCTGTAATCATTTCTTTCTTTAGCAAATTTTGTAATAAACTTTATGATTTTATTTATGGTATTTGTATCCCTCACTATTAATATGCGCACACTGTAGGTTATTTCACTCTCTGTGACTCTAACTTAGAGAGCACCTGTCGAAAAGATAATGAGTGGTTCAGTTTTTCGAATTGATGTTTAGACCTTTGTGAAGGGTCATAACATATTTTGGCGACATTGCCAGGATTCCGATCCTGTAAGATGTTCTCAGTGTGCGGTATTAATTTTGAGGGTTATTGGCATATGTCTAGCACCTCTAGGATTTTGTATCTGGCTTTGTAAGTTTCTTATTTCTTCTAATGGAGACTGCTGCTATTTTGGATATAATCAATGGAGAAGGCTGGGAAGAGAGGTTGGCTGATCTAAATAGGGATGGATATTTGATTACTGTGGCTAATTATTGGACTTAGAGTTTGACCCCTCTATCAAAAAGGTTTGTTATTGTTAACCATTTTATGAAAATGTAGGTCTGTAAAACCAGATGGTGATAAGGAGGTGAAATCGGTGGTAACTGTGGAATTGTTGGAAAGGCAAATTCAGTTGCAGACTTAGAGTTTTGAGATGGAAAAGTTTAGGGACAGGAGAGAGAGAGAAAGAAAGACAGTTCGAAAGAGAAAAATGGGGGGCTAACCCGTCTTCTCCCTCGCCGTCCTCCCCTGAGTCGTCTCTTGGTCCAGTGATTAATTTGGTACAGGCATTGAAATTTGTTCCCACGTTTCAAGAATCTAATGTAGCCTGAGTTCTTTGTGTCCTTTGAGAGAATGGCCGCTAGGCTGCAGTGGCCAGTAGAGCACTGGACTACCTTAATACAGAGTAAATTTATTGGGAAAGCACAGAAGGTGTATGTAACCTTGGATGAGAGTCTGGCCTCGGATTACGAGAACGTTAAGGCCATTATATTAAAGGCCATATGAGTTAGTCCCGGAAGCCTATAGACAGCGTTTTCGGAACTGGCAGAAAACTGATGATCAAACCTTTGTAGAGTTTGCCAGGGGGAAACAACAGTTTGCCGAGGACTGGTTTTAAGTCGAAGGAAGTAGATAGTTCGATAAGTTGAAAGAATTATTGTTAATGAGGAATTAAGCGATGCGTTCCTGATAAGTTAAAATCTCATTTGGAAGGAAGAACTAAAACTGGATTAAATTGCAGGAGGTGGCTGTAACTAGCGACGAATATATTTTGTCTCACCAAAGTGAATTTCAGAATATTACTTCAGAAGGTATGTCTGTTGGAAGGAATAAGTCTAGCCGTAGTAATAATGGTCTCTTCCAGGAATAATAATAATAATGTTTCTTCCAGGAATAATAATAATAATGTCTCTTCCAGGAATAATAATAATGCTCTTTCTTAGGAATAATAATAATGTTTCTTCTAGGAATAATAATGATAATGGTGTTTTCCAGGAAGGCAGGGAATAGTTATGACTCTGGGAAAAGTATAGTTTGTTCTTTTGTAAAAAAAGGGGTCATGTTAAAAGTAGGTGTTCGCTTTCAAGAAGTCTCGACAGTTTCTGCAAAGACCGGTAATGGGTGTAGGAAACAATGAAGCTGGGTCTGTTCCAAAACCAAAACGGGAAATCAATGACTAGGTGGCAGTTTTGGTAAATTCATCTCTGAGCGTTGTGTGGCAAAACTGTTGGTTCATCCTTGGAAAGGGGGGTGCAAATTTGAGAGATACGGGTGCTGCGCAATCCTAATCTTGAGAGAGGCGCTGCCAGTTGATTTCAAGGCTTCTGAGGAAGAATTTGTAATATTGACAGGTTTCCAGATTCGTGGTAGTCTTTATACCCATCGGCGTTTTTTGTTTGAACTGTCCGTCATTCTCAGGAACCATTAAATTGGCTATTGTGGAAAAATTCCCTGTGAAAGGTGTAGATGTCGTCTTGGGTAACGACATATGGTTATAAAAACACAACTTGTCCTATTTTGATGGTAAACTCCCGAAATTCTGTGGTCACTCGTTCGCTAGCTAGGGTTGTTGACGCTGCAGAGTCAACCAACCAATTTAGATTTAAGTAGTCTAGAAAGTAGTGGTAGTGGTAGCAGTAGTAGTGTATAATGTAGTAGATAGTTTAGTTAAACCAAATTGGACAAGGGAAGAGCTTATCAAAGCACAGAAGACTGAATTCCATAATTTACCCAAGGAGTCTGGCCATCTTCTTCTTGATTGACGGTGCCTCAGTACCGAATAATTAATAACATTCTGTACAGGTGCAGTAGGCCTAAAGAGGGGTAGGATAATGACCAATGTGAGGTGGTTCGTCAGTTAATGGTTCCTTTGGATTTCAGATGAGATTGATGTCTGTGGCTCATGAAATCATTTGGCAGGGCATTTCGGAATTCGGAAGACAACGTTGAAACTTCTATCCAACTTTTGGTGGCCAGGTTTGAAATTCTGATGTGAAGAAGTTTGTCAACGGTTGTGGTATTGTCAGAAGGTAGGAAAAACCTAATCATTGATTCCAAAGGCGCCGTTAATCCCAATTCCTTTAGGTGTCAGAAACCTTTCAAAGAGGTGATAATTGGACGTAGTTGGTCCTTTGCCTAGATCACGGAGATGGAATGAATACATTTTTACCATTATAGATAGAATGTCCCGTTTTCCTGAGGCTATTCCCCTCCGTACGATCAAGAGTATGGAAATTGTTGATGTGTTAATAAATTTCTTTACAAAGTTCGGGTTGCCTAAGGTATCCAAAGTGATAATGGCTCTAATTTTCACCAGTAGGTACTTCAGAGAAAAAATGGCTGAGTTGGGGGATTAAACACGTCACCTCATCCCCAATATCCATCCGGGAGTCTCAAGGCGTGCTAGAGAGGTTCCACCAAAACGTTGAAGTCAATGTTGAAGAAATATTGTTTGGCACATGGGTCCGAGTGGGATAAGGAAACTTCCATATCTATTATTTGCTTTTCGTTCAACTCCAGGTCAGTCGTTGGGTCTGTCTCCTTTCAACTTAGTTTTTGGGCACAGTGTTCGTGGTCCTTTGGAAGTGATAAGAGAAGTTTGGGAAGGTGACAGTCCTGATATGAATTTGTTGGACTATGTGTCTGGACTTGGTGAGAAATTGACTAAGGCATGGAGTTTGCACGGAAAAGTTGGAAAGCAGCCAAGGTAAAATGAAATATTATTTTGACAAGAAATCCAAGCCTCGTAGTTTTGCTGTGGCGAAAAGGTGTTGGTGTTATTGCCTTTACCGGGAGATTCATTAAGGCTTCTTTTTCAGGTCCTTGGAAGGTAATTAAGAGAGTCAATGAAGTAATTATGGTGGAGACTCCTGAGCGCAGGAAGCCGTATCAACTCTGCCATGTGAATATGTTAAAGAAATTGTAGATAGGGAAAATTGCGATTCCATGGCTTTTGTTGGAAGTTGTAATAATGTTGATTATGATTCTTTTGCAGATAATTTTGATGAGAGTAAATTAGTTGATAAATGAGTGTTGGCCTTCTGATAATCAGGATTCATTGGTAAATTTTGAGAGTAAAGTTATGCAATTTGGATATGGAGAAACGTATAGTGTTGAAAAGTTGATGTATCGTTACAAAGATCTATTTTCAGATGTCCCTGGTCGTACATCAATTTTGGAGCATGACGTGATATAGGTAATGCCCTTCCAGTCAAGCAGTCTCCCTATCGTTTGAATCTATGAAAAGTGAGGTGGCTGGGTCCAAGGAAGTGGAGTATATGCTAAAACATGGTCTCATAGAACCGAGATGATAGTCCTTGGTCTTCACTGTGGTATTGGTGAAAAAGTCTGATGGAGGGTACAGGCTGTGTGTAGACTATCGGAAATTGAACGAGGTGACGTTCCGATAGTTTCCCCTGCCTCGGGTGGAGGACTGTATTGATCGGTTGGGCGGGTCCAAAGGTACATTAGTAAGTTTGACCTTCTTAAAGGTTACTGGCAGGTGCCACTAACTAAACGTGCCAGGGCTTTGTCTGCTTTTGTCACTCCTCAGGGTTTGTTTCAATGTCGGGTGATGCCATTTGGTTGAAGAATGCTGCCTGCAACCTTTCAGAGGTTAATGAATTATTCTGTGGTTTATGGTTTGGAAGGTTGTGGTTTGGGTTGATATCGACGACATTGTAATTTTATAGTGATTATTGGAAACACTCATATGGAACGCATGGGAAGCTCTATTTAAGTGTTGAGAAGAGCTGGT
This sequence comes from Macrobrachium nipponense, assembly GCF_015104395.2. Classification (NCBI taxonomy): domain Eukaryota; kingdom Metazoa; phylum Arthropoda; class Malacostraca; order Decapoda; family Palaemonidae; genus Macrobrachium; species Macrobrachium nipponense. Next base: position 110,929,268 of record NC_061110.1, read on the forward strand.
TTGGTTGTGAATTTGGGTAAATGCGACTTCGCTAAGGCAGAAGTAGTGTATTTAGGGCATATTGTTGGTAATGGAAAGGTGGCTCCAAAAAGAGCTAATGTGGAGGTGGTAGAGAAGATGCCAGTTCCTTGCTGCCGGAGGGATGAAAGGAGATTCCTTGTCTAGTTGGGTACTTACTATAGGCGTTTTGTGAAAAATTTTTCAGACATTGCAAATCCCCTTACTAACCTTCTTAAAAAACACGGTGGCTTTTGTTTTGGACTGGAGAGACTCAAAAGGCTTTTGAGTCCTAAAGAATGGTTTTATTAAACTTTCCAGTATTGAGAGCCCCAATTTAGCATTCCTTTCTCACTTGCTACAGATGCAAGTGATGTTAGGAGTTGGGGCAGTGCTCTTGCAAGAGGATGAGCAAGGTATATCACACCCGGTAGCCATACTTCTCAAAGAAGTGACTCCTCCGCCCAGAGGAAATATTCTACTGTGGAGAAGGAAACTTTTGCGTTAATTATGGTCCATTAATCATTTTAATGTTTATCTTCTTCCACAGATTCTCCTATCCTAGTCTTAAACCGACCACAACCCTTTGACGTTTCTCATCGGTTTAAGAATAAAAATCAAAGATTGGCTCGGTGGAGTATATTGTTGCAGGAATGGGACCTACAAATCAAACATATCCCTGGTAAAGACAATGTGTTGGCAGATGCCCTTTCTCGAATGGGGGTTTGAATTATTTGGTGGCTGGATTAACGTATGTGATTTGTTTTGTTTCTCTCGTCGTTTCCGAATTTTTGACATGGTTTTGAGTGGGATGTGAGGGAGGAGACGGTTTTTGTAGGTTTTCTTGGATTGAGTTATTGGTGACTTATGGTAATTGTATTGGTGTTGTCGATCGTTCTCACAGAAAATTTGACACTGTTTATGGTAATAATAAGGTTTACTGTAAATTACATTTAAGGCTGTGGGTGATGGTGAACTATATATTATTAAGGTGTTTAGAGAAGTAAGGGAGTTTGTTGGGTCCTATTATCTATGAGTGTTAGGGCAATGTAACCCATTATGTTAATTTAAGATTTCAGGTTTATCCTCAGTGGAAATGAACTGTTTTGGGAATTAATCATATTTCACAATGTGTGAGTGGTTTTGTCACTTAGTTTGAGAACCTTTGGGGAAAGGTATTTCCCAGAACTTGTTGTTATGGTGCCTTTTGTGATATAAACCAGGACCAATTATGGTTACTTTTGACTCTACACCAGAAAGAAAACGGTTTTAGTGAAGTGAGGAATTGAGCCGTAACCTGTGTTATCTGTGTTGTGTGTATATGTATGTACATATTTTTCTTTCAGGAAATTTTTGTAAGCCAACTCTTTATGCTATGCTTCTTTTAGTAATGTTAAGCATTCTTGTCTTTGTTAACTAACAGATGTATGTTATGAGGGAAATATTGTTCCATAAACTTTGTACCATATGTCAATTTATTGTTGTATAAAAAAAAAAAAATTTTTTTTTTTTTTTTTTGGTAGGTGTGGAGGTGTTAGAACTTTATGCTTTTCTGTTTGTAATTAGCTTTAGTTTACCCTATTTTTTCGTTTACTTTAGTATCCCCTCAGGGATTTAAGTTTTCTTCCTCCACGTTATTTTGTGAATTTTCTCTCCTGTTTTTGATCCTTGGCTTGTTTATTCTCAGAGTCCTGTTTTTGGTCTCCTTGGATCATCCGAGGTGACTTTGGAAGTCCCTGTGCCTTGGTAAGGCAGTGTGTTTGGCCTTCGTGATATACGACTTCTTTGGACTACTGCAAGTACAACTCCGTAATTCTGGAAGAATTTTCGTTATTTGGAGCTGGAGTCGTCCACATCACTGCGACTTCTCCTCTTGCTGTAGCCTTGGGGCGGCTAGTATTTGCCTGGGGGAAGGGGCCCCACCGAGTGCAGGTATAAAGTCATCACATTTTTATTGATGCTGTGGGGACGTGAGGCCGTTGTGTTATAGTCAGGCCTGACTTTGGACTTCGTAAGGCTGTCCCTGTCTAGTAGCCTTTGTCTACGGACGTTGACGTGCTGGGATGAATAGTTCCTGTCACGTTTATCTGCTGATGCCATGCCCCATAGTTCAGCAGTTCCTGTTCACTCTAGGATCTCTGTGGAGGTTTAGTCTTTTGGTGGCCACCGTGTTGTTGAGGAAGGGATTTCCTTTAGATTTTGTAAAATCCGTCTGGTTTTTTTCAGGCCTTCTTATTCTGGCCGACCGATTTCCCCCTTGGACATTTTCTTTTTTCTTTTCAGAACCCCCATTTTATTTGGTATGTTATGGTTTTATGGCTGTCTTAATGGTTGTTTGTTGTTGTTGTTGTTCTTTGTTGGTTGTTTTGGTTGTTTTTGTAGGAGATTTGCTTTAATTTTGTTTTCACTGTTGTGTATTGACATTTCACTTTATTATTGTATTTTTAGAGGTTTCTCGTTTTCTGTTAATCATTTCTTTCTTTAGCAAATTTTTGTAATAAATCTTTATGATTTTATTTTAATTGTTATTTGTATCCCTCACTATTAATATGCGCACACTGTAGGTTATTTCACTCCCATCTGTTGACTCTAACGTTAGAACGAGCACCTGTCGAAAAGATTAATGAGTGGTTCAGTTTTTACTGAATTGATGTTATAGAGACCTTTGATGAAGGGTCAAAATAACATATTTTTGGGGTGGGGTACCCCCAAGCAAATAACTGGGCCCAAGGCTAGCTAAAGCAAGAAGGAGGAAAAGTTCCGCGTGATGTGGGATCGACTCCAGCTCCCAAAAATTTTTTTTTTTAACGAAAAAAAAAATTCTTCCAGAATTACGGAGTTGGTACTTGCCAGTAGTTCCAAAGAAGAAGGTCGTATATCACGAAAATGGCCAAAAAGAATAAACACACTGCTCCTTACCAAGGCACAGGGACTTCCAAAAGTACACCTCGGAATGATCCAAGGAGGACCAAAAACAGGACTCTGATAAATAAACAAGCCAAGGATCCAAAAAAAAAGGAACAGGAAGAAATAAATTCAAAATAACGTGGAGGAAGAAACTTAAATCCCTGAAGGGTGGATACTAAAGTAAACAAAAACTAAAAATCGGGTAAACTTAAAGCTAATTAGCAAACCAGAAAAGGAATAAAGTTTCTAAACAAGATGTAGATCCTCTGCAATCATCCTCATAAGCCCATCTAGGTATGAACAAATTTACCATATATTTGTCATAGTTGGTGACAATACCGTAGGTATTATTTGTAGTAACATCTTTTTCTCCCAAATTCTGGCAATTTCCCCTTTTCTTTTCAAAAGGGGTTTTTTGCAAGAGACTTTGTTCTTTTTTGGTCTATTTTTTCCCTTCTTTCCCAGTCATTGTGTAGATCTTGGCGGTTGGAGCCCCTCTTTGCGGGTTTTCTTTTGTTTGGTGTTTTTCAATATCCGTTAATTTCTTTTCTTCGTAAGTATGCTGCTTTAATTTGCCCTTTATATTTGTATTCATCAATGAGGTTAATATCTGCATCCATAACTTTTATCCTTTGTTCTTTGTTTTTCCTTATTTTTTTCTTTTTCGTCATTTTCAGTTTTGTTTTACTTCTCTTCCATTTTCCGCTCTTCTTCTTTCTTCCCTCTTCCTCCTTCTTCATTCATCCTCAACTAAATTTTGTACATTCAATCTTTTGATTTAACTGAACATTGTCTATCCATGATAGACATGTTGAGCAAAATATTCTGGTTCTTTTTTCTTTTCTCATTTATCTTGCATTACCTCAAGCACATTGTGGATGTGTCGGAACTGTTTGGCATGCAGAACATTTACTGAGCTAGGTTTTGTGGGATTGACTATGACTATACCACACCATTACACAGTTTGCATGCTTTTCTGGCATTCCTTTTCCAATAACGGCATCAATTTGGATATTGTCACAAATTGTTCAACCCTTATTCATTTTCTTTGTCGGAATATGTTGGCTTTATTGTATATTTTGTTCTTTATGAGTCTCTTGGACCACTTGGATTTTATTTGGAACTTCTTCAATTATTTTCAAGATGTTTTCATTTTTGATTGAAATTTTGTTCCAGTTTGAAGGAATTCTATCCTTCTAATCTATCTCTGAATGCTTTTGTATCTTTTTGGTTAGGACTGTTGCTATCTCATAATGATAAATGCCAGTTCCCTTCCTCCTAGCTACCGTCATCCGTATTGCGAATCTGCC
>NC_087204.1:2500-37500 GCF_015104395.2 Macrobrachium nipponense
ACCTAGTACTGCCAGGGGTGCTAATCCCCTAGACTAAACATTGGGAAACGGCTAGCAGATCCAGGGGCGGGGCGCGGGTTGGGGGCGGCACCTGGGCAACGTACCCCTATGAAAAATAATGACAAAGTAATAATATTGAATATTTAGATAGTGCAGGCAATGGCTGTAGATTTCATAATTCCTACTTAAATACTGATACGGCAGAAATGCTCCATGAGAGAGAGAGAGAGAGCGCGCATAATGCCTACAGTGCACTGCATGAGGTGTACTGGTAGCACTCTACCCCCCCCCCCCACCCCACCCCACCCCCCTTCAAGTGATGTCGATCATGGACGCAGTCTGTTATGACCAAATATGCGAGCTATCGTTAAATACGAAATCATGGAGTCACTGGACCAGAGGATCCACTAATTCCTGTACGAGGACACGAATAATTGTGGGAAAGTGAGTCGAAAGGAGCCCCAATATTCTATAAAGTCAGATCGTCGATTAATCGTATAATTCCATCATCCTGGATTGGATAGGAGATCGTACATCATGCCTTGGCATTTCGAAGAGGTGAAATACAGTTTCGCTTATAATCACGGGATTGCTAAAATGTTTTGTATAATGTCTAATCGGTAATTCATTTATTATAATACAGGTTGTCCATAAAATCTCAGTACCATTACAAGTATTTATTGCTCAGAAACCACACAGCACAGAGTAATGCAGATTTCTGTAGAATGAAGTGTTCTGAATGGAGACTTGAGGAAATGTAGAACATTCTACAAAAAACTGCATTACTCTATGTTATATGATTTCTGAGCAATAAATACTTGCAATGGTACTTTGATTTTTATGGACACCCTGTATATATAGGATTACAATCCTCATGAGAATACCTGGTCATGAAGTTCTCTGCCTTGGAAATTTAAATATATACCAAAATACGAAGATGATATAATAAAAATAAAAAAACACCGGGAAAAAAATGTGAATATGCGACGTTGATAAGTGATTAGATTTTGTAATCCTGAACATTTTAATTATTATGATAGCTTAGCTGAAAAACTGGCCTTATGAAAGTGATACATTCTGCCCTCAACCAACATTTTACAGCATTGTTAGTAAATATACATATCACTCATATTGTTATTATGAATGCATTGAATATAAACTTTTACCGCAAAGACCAAGCACTGGGATCTACGAGGTCAATCAGCGCTGAAACGGAAATTGACAGCAGAAAGAATTTGAAAGGTGTAACAAGAGGAAAACCTCAAAATAGTTGCACTATGAATCAACTGTTAAGAGAGAGGGTGGATAGCAAGATGGACGAAAGAGAATATGAACGAGGTACAGTAAAATGAACGAAAGGGGTTTGCATGGTAGGGGCCGAGGGACGCTGCAAAGAATCTTAAGATGCGGCGCACTGCAAGCACTACTCCTCCCCCTCCTCCTACGGGAATAACAGATTTATGAATATGAATGATTTTATGGAAGATCGTAAAATAAGTATCATAAAAGCGGTTTTGTAATAAAAAGTGCAATAGCTAATCAGCACACTTTTCTTTTAACCATACAAAATCACGTACTACAAGATATTCTGTGGAATAAGGCGGTTCAATCATGGCAAAAGAAAAAAACGTGTATATTTTAAACAGTCGCTTGGAGCGTCTAGGAAAACCGCTAGTGAATGAACACCTCACATGAAACTCTAATCTGGGTCGTATCCTATCGCGCTTACACAAATATATATATATGTGTGTGTGTATAATTGGAAAATCCTATAGGAAATACCAACCATAAAGAGTTTGTTAATGTTCAGCAAAGATCGTATAAGATTTCTTCAAAATATGCAGTGGATATTTAAGCATCGTCGATTATAAACTGCTTTCATATAAATATACCTATTCCTAAATACATCATAAACTGGTCGGCAAGTACTCACATGTCCAACGTATCGGCAACAGTCGTCGATATGAACGCTCCGTCTCACTAAACAATTAAAACGCAACTATATCTTTACGGCAACATAATCGTCCAAGCACACTAGCCGCTGACGTCATAATCTTTACCGAGGCGAAGTGTAAAACTACCCGATGTGCTTGTTAGTGTAGATTCCAGTCGTTACTGGTGACCCTGTACCGACGGCTTGTTTACGGAGCATCAATATGCGTATGTTTTTTCCTTCTATTTATAGGATTACCATGCAAGTGTTTTATAATGGTTATTCACGGTTAAAAGAGCAAACTTATATGATGTAAATAATGTTACTAAAACTCTATGGGGGAGTGCCTCAGGTTGATAATCTTGAAAAAAACTATCAGAAACTACTCCAGCAGCTTATAAAGACAGAAAACATCGTCTTGCTTATTCCTTATATGAGTCGAAGAGCTCTGCTCGAGTACTCGAGTGACAGAAAGGTAATTTGGTACAAATGGAAAATACAATTCCAAAATAACCAAGGTCTGAAAGGGACTAGAAGACAACTGAAATCACATCATGAGTAAGGTAAGTTTCATGAATTCTTGTAAACCACTTGGATTGGTATATTCAGCATTTTAGTGCTGGCCGAGTTTCTGGAAATACATTTATCAAAACATTATATGATTTATATCACATTTCCGGTTAATCTTTCTTTATTATTATTATTGTATTATTATTATTATTATTGTTAAAAAAGAATGGCAGAATTAAGCGAGTTGATTTTATATATTTTTTTTTTTTTCTATTTTCCTTACAATTCGCTTCTCAGGCTCAGCGATGTTTCTGAGTAACTGACCAATATTCATATTGGGAATTTTCAAAAATCATAAATGCTACAGTCTCTTCAAACGACTCGTCCGAGGATGACCTGCGAGAAGGTCGAAACGTTACGTAATACCATTTAGATACCAGCTATACCAGCACCAATACCAGCCCTAAACCGAAGACGAACCCGGCACTGAACTGAACTACGCCTACGGAATAACACCAGCACTGACGGACGACCCCTGCTTGACCTGGAACCTGATATCCTGTTCCAGTAAAAGATTACCTTCAGCATTATTTATGATTTTTGAAAATTCCCAATATGAATATTGGTCAGTTTACTCAGAAACATCGCTGAGCCTGAGAAGCGAATTGTAAGGAAAATAGAAAAAACAATATATAAAATCAACTCGCTTATTCTGCCATTCTTTTTAACAGTATTTGCCTAAAAAGAGGGTTTTCTACCAAAATCATATTATTATTATTATTATTATTATTATTATTATTATTATTATTATTATTATTATACTCAATTCGTATGAAAGAGTAGGTAGTTATTAAGAAGTTGGTCTGTTAATACTACTATGCTACGGTCATGAATAATTCACTTAATGCGATCAAAATTTTAAAAAGCATTTTTGATTAATAATGATAATGTTAAAACAAATTAAACTGGTGTATATGTATATATATATATATATATATATATATATATATATATATATATATATATATATGTATATATATAAATATATATATATATATATATATATATATACACATATATATTATATATATATGTGTATATTATATATATATATCATATATATATATATATATATATATATATATATATATATATATATATATATATATATATATCAGGAGACAGAGGTAGGCGACTGCCAGTGGACACATCTGTGGAGCTTTTATAAAACAAAGTCTGTCGTAAAATATCCAGAAAGGAAACTAATTTTCTTGGTGGAAGGATTGCCCAGTTCGATGTAATAAAAAAACGCCCTGGTTTTTCATAAAAAGCTCTGTTTGTTCTTAAAACAAACAATTCGCTAATGTCGCCAAACCTTGTACAGTACCAATATTTAGCTTTTTATGCCAAATTCCCGTTTTTACATGATGACTCCTTTCGGAAAAAGTTTGCACAAAATTGTTCACAAACATTATGGTGGCCATTAATCTGAAATTAACTCTAATAACCCACTAACAATCGGTTCCTTTTTCAGATATAAAAGATCGATTGGACCCTCTCTTGACCTCCAACGTGGTCTATAAGTATACTTGCCCTAGTGTAACTCTGGGATATGTCGGATCCACGAGGAGGTTGCTGCGGGTCAGAATCGACTCTCATCGGGAATTAAGTTTCCGTACTGGCTGTACTCTCCAATCCCGAACATTCTAATATAAGAAACCAATAAAAAAAAATTGTAAAATATATATAGAAAGGAGCCATTTCTGAATCTTAGGGCAAACAAGCAATGCATATGAACTGCCTATCCTAGAGTCATTATTTATTTAAACAACTGGTTTCCCAGTTAAATACCCAGACCTCCTCCACACAACTGTATCTGAGCTAACTTTTATTTATGTATTGTCATTCTGTCTCTTGCCTTCTGTGCATAAGGTTTGGTTAGCGGTCTTTGGTCTTTTTTTTTTTTTTTTTGTGTAATTTATAAATGTTCAATATTAGAGTAATTTTTAAAGTAATTTTTAAGTAATTTTAAAGTAATTTTATTTATTGTTTAACAGATTCCCTGAAGATGTAATAATGATATTACGAAACGTAGGAAATAAGAATTGAAATGAATTACAACGTTTCTAATGGTCCACCTTCACGCTGTATATATATATATATATATATATATATATATATATATATATATATATATATATATATATATATATGTATGTATATATATATATATATATATATATATATATATATATATATATATATATAGTATATATATATAAAACATAATAGTCTCTCTAAATCACTTAGACTTCCACTGAACATGTCTTTTTTAATATTCTTTTTATTTATTTATTTATTTACTATTTATTTATATATTCTTATTTTCTTTACCGTTATATATATGTATATAAACATTATATTCTCTCTAAATCATTTAGTCTTCCACTGAATGTGTCTCTTTTTTTAATTTTTAATTTATTTATTTATTTTTACTGTAGTTCTCGGAAGGCAGCTTCGTCTACCACCTATTCGCCGGTTTCTTAGAAATGTTGACACACTGCAATATGAAACTTTTATTTTCGAATAATAAATAAATAAATAAAATAAGTTTCTTGCGTTACCTCTTACTACTTCTTCTTCTTCTCCCCTTTCTCGTTCCATCTTTATTATTATTATTATTTTTTTTTTTTTTTTTTTTTGCTCTATCACAGTCCTCCAATTCGACTGGGTGGTATTTATAGTGTGGGGTTCCGGGTTGCATCCTGCCTCCTTAGGAGTCCATCACTTTTCTTACTATGTGTGCCGTTTCTAGGATCACACTCTTCTGCATGAGTCCTGGAGCTACTTCAGCCTCTAGTTTTTCTAGATTCCTTTTCAGGGATCTTGGGATCGTGCCTAGTGCTCCTATGATTATGGGTACGATTTCCACTGGCATATCCCATATCCTTCTTATTTCTATTTTCAGATCTTGATACTTATCCATTTTTTCCCTCCCTCTCTTTCTCTTCAACTCTGGTGTCCCATGGTATTGCGACATCAATGAGTGATACTTTCTTCTTGACTTTGTCAATCAACGTCACGTCTGGTCTGTTTGCACGTATCACCCTATCCGTTCTGATACCATAGTCCCAGAGGATCTTTGCGTGATCGTTTTTCTATCACTCCCTCAGGTTGGTGGCTCGTACCACTTATTACTGCAAGGTAGCTGATGTTTCTTGCACAGGATCCAGTGGAGGGCTTTTGCCACTGAATCATGCCTCTTTTTGTACTGGTTCTGTGGCAAATGCCGGGCATTCGCTTGCTATGGTTTATGGTTTCATTTTTCGTATTGCACTTCCTACATATGGGAAAGATGTTATTTCCGTCTATCGCTCTTTGAACATATATGGTTCCTTAGGGCCTGATCTTGTGCGCTGTTATAATTCCTTCAGTTTCCTTCTTTAGCTCTCCCCTCTGTAGACCATTGCCATGTGTCATCGCTGGCTAGTTCTTTAGTCTGTCTCATGTATTGTCCGTGCATTGGTTTGTTGTGCCAGTCCTCTTTTCTGTCTGTCATTCTCCTGTCTCTGTATATTTCTGGGTCTTCGTCTACTTTTGATTAGTCCTTTTCTTCCTCCCATGCACTCTTTAGCCACTCGTCTTCTTTTCGTGTTATGTATAGTCTGTCCGTATTTGCTCTTGGGTGTAGTGCTTTGTGTATTGTCATATGTTTCCTGGTTTTCTGATCTATGCTGCGGAGTTCTGCCTTCGTCCCATTCCACTACTCCTGCACTGTATCTGATTACTGGCACTGCCCATGCGTTTATGGCTTTTATCATATCTCCGGCGTTGAGTTTTGACTTGAGTATTGCCTTGAGTCTCTGCATATATTCTTTTCCTGATCGTGTCCTTCATCTCTTGGTGTTTTATATCCCCTCCTTCCATTATTCCCAGGTATTTGTATCCTGTCTCATCTATGTGTTTGATGTTGCTCCCATCTGGTAGCTTTATCCCTCCAGTTCTCGTTACTTTGCCTTTTTGTATGTTGACTAAGGCGCATTTTTTTTCTATTCCAAACTCCATCCTGATGTCCCCCAGATACAATCCTCACAGTCTGGATTAGGGTATCTATTTCCTTGATGCTCTTACCATACAGCTTGATGTCGTTCATGAACATCAGATGGTTGATTCTGTTGCCTCTTTTCTTGAGTTGGTACCCGGCATCCATCTTCCTATAGTACTTTTTTGTCATGGGAATCATGGCTACTACGAAGAGTAGTGGGGACAGTGAGTCGCCTGGAAGATCCTCTCCGATATTATATTATTATTATTATTATTATTATTATTATTATTATTATTATTATTATTATTACTGGGTTGCACTGCTCTTCGCTTTGTTCACTTTGTTTGAGTTTTACGTACAGCCCCTCCACAGAGATGGATGGTTCCTTCTCTGGCGGGCCCTTTTGCGTTTTCAAAAAGGTGCTTCTTATATTTTATAAATAATTGTCTTTTTAAGAGTTTTCTCGTCAGCATCCAAGCTCCTGCAGAGTAGGGAGGGAGTCCTTTAGGTACTGTTCAACTTTGCTTTCTTTTTCAAAAAAGGAGCTGCTAATTATTTTATAAATTGTCCTTTTAAAGAGCTTTCTCGTCAGCATCGTAGCTCCTGCAGAGTAAGTCTTAGTTCTTGTTTTAAATTTGCTATCTTTTTGTATGATCTTCATTTCAGGCAGTATTTGTTGTGTAGTCTTGGTCCTCAGTGTTCAAATGCTCTCTCGCCCGACTTACAATTTTGGTATAAGGTTCAAATTACCTATATATGATTCACAAACATGTCTGATTACAATATTCGCAGGTCTGAAGAAAGCTTTACTATTTAAGATGGAAAATAGTGGTGCACGTGTAAAGTACGATTATTTAAAAATATAAAGTGGTCTGCCACGATTGCTCAGATATTTACTTTTAAAGTTTGAATATAAAATCATCTGCGAGGATTGGTTGAAGTCCTTACAGAATGCATGAAAAACAAATAAGCGTTTGAACAGTCCATATGAGGTTAAAGTTATTACACAGTATTCCTTACAAACGAAAGACTAGCTCTCTCTCTCTCTCTCTCCTCTCTCTCTCTCTCTCGTAGTCAGTAGTAGTATAGTAGTAGTAGTAGCCATCTTGCTTGGTGAGACGTTTTCCTGCGCGAAGTCAGATTAATCAACAATATCACAAGTTTAACATACGTCTAGAATTTGAGAAATATCTAGAAGTGTTTCGTGCAAAACTATCGGTGATAAGATTAGTGTGAAAAATAGTAGGAGAAAGCATCTTCTAAGTTAGTTTTTATCAAGTGAAATACTGTAAATCAGAACAAGATGGCAGTAAGTTCCAACTGGGGGAAAAAAAATGGGCGAGATTTAGCTTCCTTGGCAAATTCGCAATATGATGAGGTAGCAGGAAGGGAACTGGATTTCTCATCTATGAGATCAGCAACAGTCCTAACCAAAAAAGATACAAAAAGCATTCATAGATATATTAGAAGGATATAATCCTTCAAACTGGAACAAATCAACTGAAAACATCTTGAAAATAATTGAAGAAGTTCCAAATAAAATCCAAGTGGTCAAGAGACTCATAAAGAAAAAATATACATAAACCAACCATATTCCGACAAAGAAAATGAATAAGGTGAACCTTGTGAATATCCTAATTGATGCATTAGGAAAAAGAATGCCAAAAAGCATGCAAACTGTGTAAGGTGTGGTAGAGCATAGTTAATCCACAAAACCTAATCAGAAAATGTGCTGCATGCAACATTCCGACCCATCCACAGTGTGCTGAGGTAATGCTAGATATGAGAAAAGATACAAGAATTTTTTGCTCAACATGTCTATCATGGATAGACAATGTTATTAAATCAAGATTGAATGTACAAATAGTTGAGGATGAAGAAGAAGAAGAAGAGGAAGAGGAAGAAGAAGAAGAGGAAAACGGAAGAGAAGTAAACAAAACTGAAATGCCAGAAAAAAATAAGGAAAACAAAGAACAAGATAAAAGTATGGATGCAGAGATACTCATTGATACTACATATGAGGCAATAAAGCAGCATACTACGAAGAAATAAATTACGATATGACAACACAAAAGAAAAAATCCCGAAGAGGCTCTACCCAGATCTACACAATGACAAGGGAAGAGGAAAAAATAAACAAAAAAGACAAAGTCTGCAAAACCTTTTGAAAAAGGGGATTTGCAGATTTGGAGAAAGATGTTACTAGAAACATCCTAAGGTATGTCACAAACTATGAAATATATGGTAAATGTGCATACCTAGATGGCTATGAGGATGAATGCAGAGATCTGCATCCAAAAATATGCAAAAACCTAAAAGAAGGAAAAGGATGTAAGTTCGACAAAAAAAAAATGTAAATATATGCACCCTGTAGCCATGAATCATAATCAAATAAAATAACCAATCAAGTAATAAAATCCAAAATAAGAAAGAAACAAATAAAGAGAGGAATGAACAATATCAGGTAAAAAGAAAAAAGCAAGCCATCAACGAGATATTCTAGGTGTCCCAGCAAAATATTTCAAAGCAACAGCTCCAAGATTCCTACTCAAGAGATATAACTGTATTTATTATGGAAGAGGGTATTGCAGATACGGAGAAAATTGCAGATTCAGACATAAAATGAATAACTATGATGAAGGAAGATCAAATATTATGGAAAAGTTGGATTTTTAATGTCAGAATTTCTGGAAATGAAAAAAAGAACAACATACCAGAACAGGAAAGAGACATGGGAAAATCCTTATTATTACCAATATCAAATGAAGGAGAAAACACGCAAACCATCATAGTGATGAATGCGCAGGGTTTAGTTACGAGTAACTCAAAAAGAAAAATAGAGTACTTAGAAGAACTAACCCAAATTGAAAAGAAAATAGATATAATGAATATAAGTGAAACCTGGTATTCCCCAAGAGACTGGGAATGATGATCAAATAAAAAAGGGTTTCCAAACTTATAGATCAGATAGAAAAAATAGGAATCAAAGGGGGAACCGCAATATATGGGAAAGACAAAAAACAAGGAAAAATATATGAGAAATATAGTAACTCAGAATGTGAACTAATAGCGGTAGAATTTGAATCTGAAAAAATTAATGAACATAGTATTATATAGGGACCTCCTAATACTACAGAGTTTGACTTAATTATAGAAAAATTGGATGATATATGTAGAAATCACAAAGACTGGACTATTCTCCTATCTGGAGACTTTAACTTTCCTTTCGTAGACTGGACAGACGAATAGGAGATGTGGATGTATACTTATACATATAAAAAAGAGAGTAATAGTAGTGCAGAAGGTAAGAGGCAATTCGAAAAGCTATTAGATATGCTACTAGAATACAACATTCAACAAATAAATCACCTGCCAACAAGAAAGGAAAATACTTTAGACTAGTATTTGTGAACGAGATGAATTATGTTAAAGAAATGATAGTTTATAATGCGAGTATTCAGACCATAATGTCATAGAATTAACAGTCCATTCCAAAGCAAGTGAAAACAGAGATAAGCAAGAAATGGAAAAAGTGGGAAGGATATGGAAAATACAACTTCTATAGTAAAAATATAAATGGTCAGAATAAATGAAGAATTAAACAAAGATTGGGATAACATTTTCGTAAGTGTTGACATAAGGGTAAATACGGAGATATTATATAAAATATTAGAGAAAATAGTGGATAAATATATACCGAAGAAGAAAAGTAAACATCAGTCATGTATACCAAGAGACAGAATCATCTTGTTCCAGAAAATCAGAAAGTGGAAAAAAGGTCTTGCAAAAGAAAACAAAAAAATGCATGGAAAGTATAGAACTAAAAAGTAAGATAGAAAATGCAGAACAAAAGATTATACAATCAAAAGAAAATGAAAAACGGGAACTTGGAAGAAAAAACCCTATTAAATATCAAGCAAAACCCCCAAACTATTTTATACTCATACGCGAGAAGATGAATAAAAGAAGAATAGAAATAGGCCCTCTAAGAATTGAAGGGAGATTAACGAATGAAAAAAAGGAAATTTGCAACATATTGGCAGAACGATATAAGAGAGAATTCACCCTAGAATAGATAATGAAGATAATGATATAGAAAGTAAGGGATGAAAATAGTGAATATTTAGCTGACATAGATATTAATGAAGCTGATATTGTGCAGGCTATTAATGAAATTAAAAATGGAGCTGCTGCAGGGCCTGATGGAGTTCCTGCTATTTTGTTAAAGAAAGTAGTTCATTCTATCGCAAAGCCACTTGCAATATTATTAAGACAAAGTGTAGATACAGGCAAGATTTATGATGAGGACAAATTAGCATATTACCCCTACTTTCAAAAGTGGATCAAGACTAAGGAGGCAAGTAATTATAGGCCTGTGAGTCTCACATCACATATTATGAAAGTGTATGAAAGGGTAATGAAGAAAAATATTATGAAACATTAATATAATAAAAAAATAATTTGTAATATAGGACAACATGGGTTTCGTACCCGGAAAAAGTACACAAACCCAACTGTTAGTCTACCGTGAGAACATATTCAAAAAATATGAAAAGCGGAAATGAAACAGATGTGGTTTATCTAGACTTAGCGAAGAAAATTAGAAAACACAATATCGTGGATAAAGTAGGAAGATGGTTAAAAGAATTTTTACACAACAGAAAACAGACAGTTATTGCAAACGACGAGAAATCGGATGAAGCCAAGGTAATATCCAGTGGTGCCACAATGTACGGTGTTAGCTGCAATACTGTTTGTTATTATGATTGAAGACATAGACAGTAATGTTAAGGATTCGGTAGTGAGTAGTTTCGCAGATGACACAAGAATAAGTAGAGAAATTACTTGTGATGAAGATAGGAACGCTCTACAAAGAGACCTTAACAAAGTATATGATTGGGCAGAGGTAAATAGGATGGTATTTAACTCTGATAAATTTGAATCGAATAAATTATGGAGACAGAGAAGGAAAGCTATATGCATATAGGGGACCTAATAATGAGACAATCACAAATAGGAAGCAGTTAAAGACCTTGGTGTGATAATGAATAGGAACATGTTATGCAATGATCAAATAGCAATTCTTTTGGCAAATGTAAAGCAAAAATGGGAATGTTGTTACGGCACTTCAAACAAGAAAAAGCTGAACACATGATTATGCTTTATAAAACATATGTTCGTAGTCCACTTGAACTATTGCAATATGATATGGTACCCACACTATCAAAAGGATATTGCACAAATAGAGAGTGTACAAAGGTCCTTTACAGCTAGAATAGAAGAAGTTAAGGACCTTGACTAATGGGAAAGACTACAAATCCTTAAAATTATATAGTCTAGAAAGGAGAAGAGAACGCTACATGATAATTCAGGCATGGAAACAGATAGAAGGAATAGCAGAAAACATCATGGAACTAAAAATATCAGAAAGAGCAAGCAGAGGTAGATTAATAGTGCCCAAAACTTATACCAGGAAAAAATAAGGAAAGCACACAGGACATTAATCCACTACGGACCAGCATCGATAATGCAGCGTCTATCAATGCATTGCCAGCTCATCTGAGGAATATATCAGGAGTGAACGTAGATGTGTTTAAGAATAAGCTCGACAAATATCTAAACTGCATCCCAGACCATCCAAGATTGGAAGATGCAAAATATACCGGAAGATGTACTATCACTCTCTGGTAGACATTAGAGGTGCCTCACACTGAGGGACCTGGGGCAACCCGAACGAACTGTAAGGTCTGTAAGGTAAAGTCTCTCTCTCTCTCTCTCTCTCTCTCTCTCTCTCTCTCTCTCTCTATCCCAGTGAACTATGTTCAAACTGAATGTAACCTTGAATAATTTTTAAAAGAGTAGACGAGAAAATTAAAAGTAGCTTCATACTCTAGGGACAGATCTAGCTGAAAGCGCCTCAGCGGCGTGGTTGATATGGTGTTAGCGTTCCACCTCGGTGTTCGCGGGTTCGATACTCGGCCATTCCATTGAGTGAGAGGTGTGTTATTTCTGGTGATAGAAGTTCACTCTCGACGTGGTTCGGAAGTCATGTAAAGCCGTTGGTCCCGTTGCTGAATAACCACTGGTTCCATGCAACGTAAAAGCACCATACAAACAATACAAACAAACAGATCTAGCTGAGAGAGAGAGAGAGAGAGAGGAGAGAGAGAGAGAGAGGATTAGGAATGCGAGCGCAGCAGCTGCATGTAACATAAAAGGCAGTTATATCCAAACGAAATAGCATTCCCGTTCGCACGGAAATATTCCCAGAAATTAAAGGCTGAGTTCGTAGTGATACAGCAGAGAGCTTTATTTAATTTTTTTTTTTCGGTAACTGGGTATACATCAGTAATTTCTCTGAAAGGATCATTATATTAAAATAATGACTCCTATTTGTTTATTTAATTAGTGTCTCACTTGTTATATTGTTAGGTTTTTTTGTCAAGAACAGATTGGCAAAAAAAAAAAAAAAAAAAAAACGTTATGTATTTGATTCCAGTTTGTTGATACATTATATTTTTTTTTCGTTTCACTTTACTGTATTTTGCATACCATGACTTGGCAACTTTTCACATTTTGTCTTTGTGTTAATGGAATGAAACTTATTTGTTCTGTAATTAGAGAGCATGGGAAAAATCACAAAAATAAAATACGAAGTGTTTCATCTTCCATACTAAATTTGATAATTGCTTAAGATTTAAGGTTTTTTTTTTTTGAACGGATAGGGGCAAACATAGGTAAAATAAAGTTTAATATCAGAATAAGTGTATTACGTTAATAAAATGGCATAAAAAGCCTGTGAAATTGAAATGTTTATTTAGACATTTCATATCGACCATATGATTTCTGTAGGTTTTGTGAATTCAAAGAATGTTTTGAAATTCCTTTACTTTGTGAGACTTTATGGCAAATACCTTATTTATATATATATATATATATATATATATATATATATATATATATATATATATAATATATATATATATATATATATATATATATATATATATATATATATATATATATATATATATATATATATATATATATATATATATATATATAATTTAACAACCTGCAGAAACTTGCCTCAAATTAAGTAGCAGACAACTGGGAATTAGGCTCATTTAAGTAATGCCATCAGAGAGAACATTGTCTTGACAATTATCTAAATTGCGCTTAATTAGCAACCAGAGGATAAGTTAGTTAATAGTTGCAGTAAAATGGTCGTATAGAGGCCTATGCACTGTAGTCCAAAAATTCGCTCACCGTTAACCGTTAACCGTGCATAAAAAATATTACAGTAAAGGCAGTTGTCTAAAACTGCTATGCTTAGGATGCAAACGTGAATAAATTTCTTTTTGCGAGATATGGATTTATGTATATGTGTGTATATAAATATGTATGTATATATATAAATATTATTATTCCAGGTTCATATTTATTTTCCTTTGCAATTCCATCTGTCATTCATACGAACTTTCCTGTAACTTATCGTTATATTATTCAGTCTGCTAAGTAAAGGACAAAAAGTCGAAAGGCCTTGCAGAACTGCATCGTATCTCATTCCTTCGTCGATTTTGTCTTTATTTAATCATATATAGATATAAATGTATACATAAATATCCATAGTATATGTATATAAAAACATGCATTAAGCTACAAAAATCCTTTAATATCCAATCGCTCTATCTCGGAATTAATATATTGTCACATGTGTTAACCGAAGGGGAATTTTTTTAGTTGATAATAATTCCGTCCTCTCGTCGATTCCAACCAGCGGACCAGAGGACGTAAATTATTATCAACTAAAAAATTCTCCTTCGGTTAACATATATGAAAATATGTAATAATTCCGAGGTAGAGCAAACTGGATATTAGAGGATATTTGTAGCTTACATATAATGAAGCACGGTGATGTGATAAAAATTCATATATGTATACTATATTTATGAATATACATATGAATATACATATATGAATAATACTTATCTTTAAATATTGGTGAGTTTTAATAAATCCACCACCTAATACATTAATTAACCCCCTTCGATCTACCGCTAATGCTCCAACTATTGCTGGCACTACTGCAAGTCAGCTACTCATTGTTAAATCCACGAGCTAATTCAGTATCTCGTTGGCAAACATATTCCCCCCAAAATAACCAGCCGTTTTAACAGGCGCCATTGTTTGTTCACCTGTCAGCGTGGGAGACTAAACACAATTCCAGACAGATCATGTCAGGTCATGGTCTCTTTTGGGTAATGTGGTGGATGCTGGAGATTTGCATTTGGCAAACATTGATAGGTTAAATGGATCTAGAGTCTTGTTGCTTGATGCCTGGTTGTTAAATGAGATAAACTGGAAGGTTCAATAAACAAGATATATTATTTTTCATATTGTTTTTGTTGATTAAGATCGCACTGGCGTTAGTGGGGAAACAGCTAGGGAGAGAGAGAGAGATTATTGAAATGTAAACAAGCGGTGATTGGCATATATTTGTCGCTTTTGTTGTTTTTTCATATTTTTTTTTATTGATTAAAAATCGCATTTGGTGTTATTGATTAAGAATCGTATTTGGCGTTAGTGGAGAAACAGAGAGAGAGAGAGAGAGAGAGAGAGAGAGAGAGAGAGATCTGAAATGTAAACAAGCGGTGATTAGCGTATATCAGTCGCTTTGTTATTTTCGTATTTTTTATTGATTAAGAACCGTATTTGGCGATAGTGGGGAAACAGAGAGAGAGAGATCGTTGGAATGTTTGAATAAACTATATGTAAAATGAAGGATTAAAAATTAAAATAGTATTTAGAGACAATGATTGATGTCGCCCGTGTTATACAGGTGTGTCCATAAAGTCCCAATACCTTTACAAGTATTTTTTTTTACTTGAAATGGTACTGGGACTTAATGGAACACCCTGTACTGGGATCCCTGGATAATAATCGAATGACCGTGAATCCCTTATGGCTACCGATTTATTTTGATACGGATTTTTTTTTTTTTTTTTTTTTTTTTTTAGATCTCTTTGTCTTCCCGTAATCTATCCCTAGGTGGGTAGCGCGTCAGTGCAACCTCACGGGGAGCACTGTAGGCATACTAAAGTTTTCTTTAGCAGCGTCTCTTCGGCCCATACCTGCAACCACTTTCATTCCTTTTACTTTACCTCCGTTCTTTTTTACCTTTCTTTCATCTTGCTATTCATCCTCTTCTGGCAATAATTCATAGTGCAACTTCTTTTGAGGTTTTCCTCCTGTTACACTTTTCAAATCTACCTGCCTACTCTCATTTTCCATCCCAGCGCTGAATGACCTTATAGGCCCCAGTGCTTGTGGCCTATATATATATATATATATATATATATATATATATATATATATATATATATATATATATATATATATATATATATATATATATATATACACGTGCTCCAAAATGGTAAAATTCAGACGGTGAAATAAATTCATTTTCCATCACTTTGTTGGCGTAAATCAAATAAATTTCCAGTTCCAGGCTTCGACGAAGCGAAGCTGGAAGTATATTCGCAAATGGGAGAATAAAGATAAAAAATATATAAATCGAAAAAAAACTCCAAAAGGGCATCAAATAAATGTTGGGGAAAAAGTTCCCTCCGTGAACTGAGGACTTTGTTATTTTACGTGGAATATGGTGGTTGATAGAAACAGATGTGTTCTTCGCTAATTGGGGACGAACGATGCTCTTGATAAGGAAATAGTATTTATTCTTTGTATGCATATTCTCAAATAGGGCAGTGTTTTCGAGTTTTCTTTATATTACAACTTATTTAGGTATTGTTAAAAAAATATTTTATTTTCCTGGATAGCGCGTCACTATTTCTTTGCTTTATTTATTTACTTATTAATTTTTTTTATGAAAGGTTTCCCTTTCAGAAACGGAAACCTACTGTGGAAGGATTAGGACCATTGACGCAAATAAAAACATTTTTTTTTTATCCGGACGTGAAAAGAATCAAGGAAGAGATAAAAGCCATAAACAAAACGAAATGGCTACATAAAAGTAAAGTAGTTTGAATGGAGTTTCAGTAACCAGAAAAAAAAAAAGAAGATTAAAGCCGAATAAACAGTGCAGAAAGAATGATGAGATTTGGGGTTAAGTGGTCAAGTATTCAGTAGAAGAAAAAAAAAGTTCAGGCTATATAAAAAATGTTGTGTTCTCGTAGGTGGTGACCTGGCTTTTTTTGGCAAATATTCACAACCCCTGAAACCCAAAGTCTAGGATTTGCAGCGTGCTTTCTTTACTGTACCTCCTTTCATATTATCTTTCTTCCATTTCACTTTCGACCCTCTCCTAACAATTGATTCATAGTGCAATTGCTTATGAGGTTTCCGTTTCAGCGCTGAATGACCTCATAGGTCCCTGTGCTTGGCCTTTGGCCTAAATTCTATATTCAGTCCAGTTCAAAACCCGAAGTATAGGAGGACAACCGCTTCGAATTCGAAACGCCATGATTTCATGAATACAAATGATCAACTGAAAAACGGCCTTAAAGGGGATGGGTCCTCTGCCGACAAAAGCGGTAAAAAAAAAAAAAAAAATCCAGCGTCTGTAACTGCTGCCATTGCTATTAGTCCATACTGTCAATGCTCACTTTACATGTTATACAACGAATATTTGTGATTTCAGTTGCTATGGCATTAGATTTACTCAAAATTTTTCAATGTCGACTTACTATAAATATTTCTACACTAGGATCGTACCCGATATTTATTATGCGCGTATGAATATTATTTCAGTGGCATCCCTGTATAACGCAATATACCTGTATGAAAACGGAACGTGTCAATTAACTTAGTCATTAAACGATTATGTAAGTAATCAGGCAGGATCCAAAATAAATATTTTTAAATTTTTTTTTCTATCACAGTCATCCTATTCGACTGTTTGGCTTTTACAGTGTGGGGGTTCCGGGTTTGCATCCTGCCTCCTCAGGAGTCCATCACGATTTCAAAATACAGTAATGCGTGTATATCCTATGCTATCCATTTTGCGTCCGTTAATTTGTTTTTAATTTAATTTAATTTTTTTTTCGTTTTCCTAAATTTCATTATCGTCTGATATTACTCGTTTTCTCCTTTAACTCTCTGGAAATTGAATTCTAGATCCCAGATCCTTCTTTACCTGAAGGCTACCGAGTTCTTGCTTTTTATCCACGTCTTGAGTTGCCACTAAACGGTTTCTTCTTCTTCTCCCTCTTCTCTTGTCCTTCTCCTCCTCCTCCTCCTCCTCCTCCTTCTTCTTCTTCTTCTTTCTTCGCCCGAAATTAAGCGGCATTTAAACCCCCTCTGCGCTTTTCCTTCAGGAAGTGCTTTCTCTAATAGACGGGAAAAGGCCCTTGGGGAATGGGGGTGGAGGGGGGGGTCTTGAGCGTCTAAGAACTCCAACCTTGAAAGGGCAAAGGCGGCACCTTTGAAAAATGCGATTTATCCGCAGAGAGAGAGAGAGAGAGAGAGAGAGAGAGAGAGAGAGAATTATATTTTTCTGGGCATATTCAGTACTTGAGTAAAAATTATTGAATGGACAGCAATTGCCTGTACTATCAGGAAATACCGAATCCTTTATATTATTATTATTATTATTATTATTATTATTATTATTATTATTATTATGAGATGGGATCCCCCCTCGGGGTCCTGTTTGCGAACTATTATTGATTATTATTATTATTATTATTATTATTATTATTATTATTTATTATTATTATTATATAAAATTTTTATTTGTATTTTTTCCCATTTTTATATTTCTCATTTATGTTATTATTTTTCATTACTTTTTCATGTTGTTGTTGTTATTATTATTATTATTATTATTATTATTATTATTATTATTATTATTATTATTATTATTATTGTTATTATTATCATATTATTATTATTATTATTATAATTATTATTATTATTATATTATTATTATTATTATTATTATTATTCTCAAATTTTATTATTCTTTTTTATAAAATTTTTATTTTTACTTTTCCCATTTTTATATTTCTCATTTTTGTTATTATTATAATCTGAATTTTCCAATATTATTATTTTTTCATTGTTTTTATGTTATTATATTATTATTATTATTATTATTATTATTATTATTATTATTATTATTATTATTATTATTATTATTCTCAAAATTTTATTATTCTTTTTATATAAATTTTGTTTTTTTGTTTTTTCCATTTTTATATTTCGCATTTGTTATTGTCTGAATCTTCCAATGTTATTATTTTGGCATATATTTTTCATTGGGAGGCCACGTGAACTCCCTCCACCCACCCTAACCCCTCCTCCAGGATCTTCTAGTGATCCAGTGAAGCGTTCAAAGGTTTGTTTACCTACCCGAGGACTTCATATATGACGTTGAACTAATTAACTTCCGGTATTGTTTTCCTTTCCTTTTGATCATTTTATATATATATTTTTTTTTCAAAGTCAATTTATGAGTTTTCATACTCTGATTTTAATTGCCTGTAGAAGTGACAGAATTTAATCAAAAGTGAAGGAAAAGATGGACCAGAAAGCATAATAGACTTCTACGATAATCTCATGAAAGACGTTGAAGAGAGTTCGGAAAATGTTGGTAGGAAGTTAATTACGAAGAATTTTACGAGATCCCATGAAAGATAATGAATGAAACTTGGGGAAAAGGTTCTTGCTTATTTCGAGATCCTTTATCCTACCGAGTTCCTCACTGGCAAAGTGATTAGCTTGTATGACAAACAAGTGTCAGCCCTTTTAGAGAATGTCACTTAATGAACAGTTATTCACTACTGTTTCACTATCAGTAGCAAAAATTCTACGAAGACACAAGCACTTGGTTCTACCTTGAGACGAAACATGTACACTTATTGCATTAAAACACCAGCGAGGTTTGTTAAGCAGTTTCCTGGCGCCTTTGTTCATTAAAGCTAATATAATCAGGTTCTAATGCCTTCAGGAAGATTACCACGTGCTAATTTCAGTCTAATTAGGCAACAGCAGCCAAGCGCACGTTACGGCCAACCTCCAAATTACCTGTTTCATTGCAGTTTGTAATTTCAAACTCCTTACATGACTGATACTTGCTTCAGTGCGAGGGGGACCTCCGTAGGGGATAGCACCGTCAGTGCACCTCATACGGTGCACTGTAGGCATTACTTAAGTTTTTTTTCGGCGTGCCTTCGGCTCCTAGCTGCAACCCGTTTCGTTCATTTTACTGCACCTCCATTCATATTCTCTGTCTTCTATTTTTCTATCGGCTTCTCCTAACAACTTCTTTGAGGTTTTCCTCCTGTTACGCCTTTCCAACATTCTTTCCGTCTCAGCGCTGAATGACCTCATAAGTCCCAGCTCCCGGCATCTGGCCTAAATTCTATATTCAGTTCGATTACCAACGTAACTAGAACATCTGGCGTCAACCTTATGACATTGTAAAGGCATCAATAATCACCGAGACCTTAGTCTTGCGAACTTGACACGTCACCATTTTGTAGTATATGGCAGGCAGAATAAAGGACGAATCTGGAAATTTTCACATCTGATATGTAAGTGGGGCACTGGGCTACAAAACATGTTTTCCTTTACAGTGTCGAGATTTTTGGCGAGCAGATTTTTAGTCCTCGGTATTCAGCACCACGAACTCGGTTTTTTTTTTTTTTTTTTTTTTTTTTTTTTTTTTTTTTTTTTTTTTTTGTTTTTTTTTTTTTTTTTTTTTTTTTTTTTTTTTTTTTTTTTTTTTTTTTTTTCCCGCTACCATGCATATGACAAACGAAGAATTCTCGTAAAAAATGATGTTGCTGGAAGTAAAGAATTCACGTTACGCTGGCTACTTTTTTTTTTTTTTTTTTTTTTTTTTTTTTTTTTTTAGGAAAGTTAAAACTTGTTCCCGTAGAGTACCTGTAATGACAGACGGCGATATTCAAAGCAACCCAACAACAAATTATTACTAACTAAACAGCTGAGAAGGCAATGCTTCCCAAATAAATCAGAAATTGTCAGGGAAAATATTTATGCTCAAAAAAGGAATAAATATGTTGTCGTAAGCAAAGTAGCTATATTTTATTCCTGTAACTTAATAGCTTTTATTTGCCATTCACCAGTCGCATGCACCATCTCTCTCTCTCTCTCTCTCTCTCTCTCTCTCTCTCTCTCTCTCTCTCTCTCTCCTTTTAGAAACTCGAGCTTTAGCTATACCTCTGGTTAATGTAAGTATGCACTTGTACCATACTTATAAAAAACGCTCATCTCTCTCTCTCTCTCTCTCTCTCTCTCGTCTCTCTCTCTCTCTCTCTCTCTCCTTTAGAAACTCGAGCTTTAGCTATACCTCTGGTTAAAGTAAGAAGTATGCGCTTGTACCATACTTAAAAAAAAAAGTCGGAGAAAAGAAAGAAAAATAATAAAGAAGGAAGGAAAAATTGACTTAATTCTGGAGAATAATCCACGTATTTTCCGTAATTGAGGAAGCAGTAAATTTCCGGAATGTTCTGCAGTTCCGGAGCCTCTCATAGTGTACGATTTTTTTTTTTTTACTTTGCGAAAAGTTTAAACATTTATTAGGTGCGGAAGCATGTTTCGTTTCGTTTTCTTCTTTTATCCCTGGTACTCATATATTTAAATTTATTTGTCTTACAGGGACATTAAGTCGTTTATCATGGGTTTAGACACAATTTAGGTTCTGGAGGGTTTACATATTTGTATGTTAATGGAAAGGGTCATAATGATCAAAATTGAATTTATCACTGTGCTGTCTGACTCCTTTAACCAGGTATTACTGTATTGTTTGTCACCTTTTATGCAGGTATTACTGTGGTAGCTGTCCCTTTTATCCAGGTATTACTTATGTGACTGTCCGTTTATCCAGGTATTACTATGGTGACTGTCCATTTTATCCAAGTATTATTGTGGAGGACTGCCCCTTTTATCCGGGTATCACCTATGGATGACTGAAAAGCATTTTCAATAATATATTTGCATGGTCTCGAGTACACGAAATGGGGTATGAGAAACCCAAAGAGTTTATTTAACCACATAAGTTACCAGGGAAGGGGGCGTTTAGAGAAGGGAAAGGGGGTACGGTTTTAAAACCTACCCTGTTATTGAAGCTGGGTCTGTTGATGGCCACGTGCCAAATTTTATCTAGATCGGTCGAGCGGTTCGGATTTCTATAGCGAACGAACATACAAGAATACAAATGGAACAAGCATTTCACTTTGTATATATGATATACATATACTACAATATATATATATATATATATATATATATATATATATATATATATATATATATATATATATATATATATATATAATATATATATAATATATTTCGATATACATCGAAGCATGCAATAATTCAACTTGAACTATAAAAACAACGTAAGTATATAGTAAAAATACATTATGAAAAAGGCATAATGAAGAATCATGAGGTATGCATGAAACGAACCATCTGTTGGCCTTTTCTCGAAATTTCGTATTGGAAGGTCATTGTTTTTCCATAAGATTTAAAAGTGACCTGGTGAATTAAACGTGTCAATCAATAAACAAATGTAATTAAAGCGGTTAGTCCCTCGTGATGTATTTTTGCCATAAAGGTCTGGAAAAATATGCTGGAGAGGAAAGTCGTATACCATTTTGCATGGCAAAATTTATTTAATTCAACTTAATGAATATTCGTCATGGAATATAGGTATAGCGATGTATATTTCTTCCATCCTAGCTCAGCAGGTTGGTGAGATAGATCATTTAAGCGATGCGTGGACAGTGCATCATTTCAGATTCTTTTGCGAGGGTGGGGGTTGGGGGAGGGAGCGGCGAGCCCTATCAGCTTGGGGTAGGGGCCCGCTGTAAGCCCCTCATTCCCGGAGAAATCTTTGGAAAATTGTGTCATTTTGGAACATTTTAAAGCTATATAAACTCACCTGGGTGACTGTTATTATTATTATTATTATTATTATTATTATTATTATTTCAAAGGTTAGGTTAGGTCAAAAGGGGGGAAAACCAAGTCTTGTGGGGGTCCATCAGTGTCTCGTCATGGCTGGAAATAAAGTCGAAACCGGTCAGGACATAGCCCCCAAAAACTCCGTCTCTATTTTTCCACCTGTGGTAATGTGATATATATATATATATATATATATATATATATATATATATATATATATATATATATATATATTCATAACACAACACACACACATAATCTATATATATATATTATATATATATATATATATAATATATATATATATGTATATATATGTATATATATATATATATATATATAGTATATATATATAATATATATATACATCATATATATATATATATATATATATATATATATATATATATATATAATATATAATATAAATTGATAGATAGATAGGTAAATATTCAATGACACTGCAAAATTACATTATAAATAAAACTTTATTATGCCCGCCACAACAAATCACTTAAAGAAATTACTTTCCAAATAGGTCAAAAAGGTGTCAGGGAGGAGCCAGAGGGACGGGACGCAAGAGAACGATTGGGACGAGACCTGCCTTTGGGAACAGGTAAGTTCCTGAAGAAAGTTTCCTCTGTATTTTATTTTACTTTCAAAGTTCTTTATATTTACCCTTGTAGTTTCAAATTCATAGATATCGCTTCGCGATAATTGAAAGTCTGCCTGATTACAAATTATCAGTGACGTGATAACTGTAGGATGGCGCCAATCTCTCGACCTCGTATGATCCTGTCGTGAAATTATATCTTGCCCATTAATCAATGCACGCATTTGGTATAAAGATCCTGTTTATTTTATTTTATCGAGGTAATTATCGCTTTTTTGTCACAATGCATCGACGTACAATACGGAACAAAATATTTACGTAGTGTTATCTATCAATAGTTTTTTGCCAGATTTACACCAAACACGGGAAGCGTTTAGGACTAAAAAACATCCGGAACACATAATATATGTGAGTTTTGCAAAGGTGCATAAAATGGCTGGACGTTGTGTAAGTATCTCGCTGTGTGTGTGTGTGTGTGTGTGTGTGGGTGTGTGTGTTGACAGCTGTGGAATTGTCATGGGACCTATAGATACGCTCCCAAAAGCCATACAAGACAGTTCCTATTCGGGATAACGTTAGAGGAAGGCCTTCATTTGGATAAACTAAGAAATGCCTGTAAGCAAATTTCTGTATTTCTCTCGTTAATATCATTTCTCTTAAAAAATAGAAAAATAAAAAAGGTTCGTGATGCGAAAATCTAAACACCAGTAAATTAAAGTGGACAAAATATAAAGGTCATGATTAACATACAGTTTTCCTGAAAAAATGTAAAATATTCGGACAGGACCATTTCCATTTATCAATGTTTAATACTGACATTATTCAAAAATAAACGATGTCATGTTTTAAGAAAATGTATCATTCACGTTCCACAATGAATAATTGTACGATCAACTAAATCCATAATAAATGACCAGATTACGACCTGCATAGGAAAAACAAAGGGAGAGGGAAGGATTACTAGGAAATTTGTTTTCTCAGAGTCGTGAGTAAATTCCCGAGATGATATTTGTAGTATATTCCACTAGCCCTGTTTTTTTTTCGGGTGTGGGGGGGGGCGGGAGGGGAGGGGCATGCCCTCGGGTTAGGTGGGTTTGAGTTAGGTTAGTCTGAATTCCCAGGTAGTAATCTGGATGTGGGAGAATGTAATGGGATTTATTTTTAAGAAAGATTCTATGGTTATTTTTTAAGATATTGGCTACCTGTTTTCTTCAGGGGTAGGTTACGATACTTGGTTACATTTAGGGACAAGCAGTCAAGCACTTGCATTTAAGTGTGTTGCTCCCACCGAGCTAAAAACACATTCCCGTGCTTGCATGCCTCTTTACCATTCGTACATTCCCGTTGTTTTTGTAAAAATATCGGTGAATATTTCCATATATATTCAATGGCAAATCAAAATACATTCACGGTCCAGCTTCGTAATCCCTGCGCCCTCAAAATGGACACGTTTCACTTCATCGAAAAAATAAGTAAATGAATAAAATAGAAAATAAAATAAATAGCGCATATGCCTGCTCCATGTTCCGTTTTTCGGGGCGAACAAATATTGTCATGATATGAACGGGAATTTTCAGTTGAATGAATGACTTATAGCCAGTGATATGTTTGGCTGGGTGAGCGGTTGTCCCAGTGACATTTTACTATGCTCTCTTAACGAATTGCATTATTGCAAGATTTTTCCTGCGTGGAATTTTATGTTGTAGATTCAAAAATGAAAATGTTTCTGATTCATGGAATGAATTTCACGGAAAAAAGTATAAAGCGCCTTAGTGGCGAGTTCGATTCTCGGGCGGGGATTCATTGAGGATAAGAGATTGTGTAGTATTTCTGATGATAGAAGTTTCACTCTCGAACCGTGGTTCGGAAGTCACATAAAGCCGTTGGTCCCGTTGCTGAATAACCATACTGGTTCCATGCAACGTAAAATCACCATACAACAAACAAAACGGAAAAAGTAAAAATTGATTACATTATGCGGCTGATAAACGCAGGCTACAAATACTGTTACTATAGACATTTCACGGAGGATTTCTATAATAAATAGGGTTTTTTTTTTTTCTTTTAAACTGTAATCTTCTGACTACGTACATATTACCTTCGCTACACGTATAAAAATGCGTCAGATGAAAGAAAGAGAGAGAGGAACTGACGAAAGTAAATGATAAGAATTTTGGAACTGAGTTCAGGGATGGACGACCTGAAAAAAAATAAGTATTTTAAAAATAACTGAAATAGCAGCGCGTCATTCGAGTGACTGGTGTGAATGCTTTTATTTTTTATTTATTCTTTATTAATGTTGCTTCAGTTCTTGGTTGCATTCACAACAGAGCAAAAACTAAAAGTAGAATTTAAAATGTAGGAGAATTTATTTATTTTATATATATTTTGTTTGGGAATCCTAGGAAGCATCTGGGTTGCAACTTTGGGGAATAGCCACTGCACAGCACTGGGTTTATTTAGTACAGTAAGACAAAGAAAAATGTCATTCACGTATTTTTGTTGTCAACTGAGTTGTTTTTAATTGCAATTGGATGTTACTTTTTTTTTTAACCTCATATTCCAGCGGATTTTCTGATGCAGCCATGCCACTCTCTCTCTCTCTCTCTCTCTCTCCTCTCTCTCTCTCTCTCTCTCTCTCTCTCTCTCTCTCTCTCTCTTTGTAAAATAAAAATATTGAAACGCAGGAGCGTACTACATGAATGACTTTTGATTATGGACGGGGACATTTGAATTGCTATCGATAGAACTAAACATTTTATCGAAAACCTTCAGAGATGAGTTGAAATAATAATAATAATAATAATAATAATAATAATAATAATAATAATAATAATACAATAATAATAATAATAATAATATAATAATAATAATAATACACAGATTGATTTTCACGAGATTTTAAATGTCTTAACAATAATAATAATAATAATAATAATAATAATAATACACAGGTTGATTTTCACGCGATTGTGAATTTCATAATAATAATAATAATAATAATAATAATAATAATAATCAATAATAACTAAATAATATAATAATAATAATAATATATTTTATTGAATATAATGGCATTATATTCAATAGAACATGTTTTGAAAGAAGCTCTGTTTTTAGAATACAACAACAACAACAACAACAACAATAATAATAATAATAATAATAATAATAATAATAATAATAATAATAATAATATAATAATAATAATAATAATCACCAAGAGATGAAGGACACGATCAGGAAAGAATATATGCAGAGACTCAAGGCGATACTCAAGTCAAAAACTCAACGCCGGAAATATGATAAAAGCCATAAACACATGGGGCAGTGCCAGTAATCAGATACAGCGCAGGAATATGGAATGGACGAAGGCAGAACTCCGCAGCATAGATCAGAAAACCAGGAAACAAATGACAATACACAAAGCACTACACCCAAGAGCAAAATACGGACAGACTATACATAACACGAAAGGAAGGAGGGAGAGGACTACTAAGTATAGAGGACTGCGTCAACATCGAAAACAGAGCACTGGGGCAATATTTGAAAACCAGTGAAGACGAGTGGCTAAAGAGTGCATGGGAAGAAGGACTAATAAAAGTAGACGAAGACCAGAAATATACAGAGACAGGAGAAAGACAGAAAGAACAGAGGACTGGCACAACAAACCAATGCACGGACAATACATGAGACAGACTAAAGAACTAGCCAGCGATGACAATTGGCAATGGCTACAGAGGGGAGAGCTAAAGAAGGAAACTGAAGGAATGATAACAGCGGCACAAGATCAGGCCCTAAGAACCAGATATGTTCAAAGTACGATAGACGGAAATAACATCTCTCCCATATGTAGAAGTGCATACGAAAAATGAAACCATAAACCACATAGCAAGTGAATGCCCGGCACTTGCACAGAACCAGTACAAAAAGAGGCATGATTCAGTGGCAAAAGCCCTCCACTGGAGCCTGTGCAAGAAACATCAGCTACCTTGCAGTAATAAGTGGTACGAGCACAACCTGAAGGAGTGATAGAAAACGATCAGGCAAAGATCCTCTGGGACTATGGTATCAGAACGGATAGGTGATACGTGCAAACAGACCAGACGTGACGTTGATTGACAAAGTCAAGAAGAAAGTATCACTCATTGATGTCGCAATACCATGGGACACCAGAGTTGAAGAGAAAGAGAGGGAAAAAATGGATAAGTATCAAGATCTGAAAATAGAAATAAGAAGGATATGGGATATGCCAGTGGAAATTGTACCCATAATCATAGGAGCACTAGGCACGATCCCAAGATCCCTGAAAAGGAATCTAGAAAAAACTAGAGGCTGAAGTAGCTCCAGGACTCATGCAGAAGAGTGTGATCCTAGAAACGGCACACATAGTAAGAAGAAAAGTGATGGACTCCTAAGGAGGCAGATGCAACCCGGAACCCACACTATAAATACCACCCAGTCGAATTGGAGGACTGTGATAGAGCAAAAAAAAAAAAAAAAATAAAAAATAAAAATAAAAAAAAAATAAAAAAAAAAAAATAAAAAAAAATAATAATAATAATGTTCATATTCCCAAGTATTTGAAGATATCTTTGATGTATCATAGACCCATTTATAACTTTACCTTCGTAGACTCAATCGAAGTCCTTCACACTACGTATTGAATAACGAAAGAATACAAGCAGAAGCAAAGAAACGAACAGAGAAATAAAAAAAACTGAGCTGGAAAATAACAGGGGAGAGGAAAGGGAAAGAGAATAGGGTGTGGGTAAAGGGGAAAACTAGTAGAGACACCCCCCCACCCCCCCCACCCCCCCCACACCACCCCCCCCACGGGGAAAAAAAAAAAAAAAAAAACGGGTTTCTTCCTGCCAACGGCTCGGTTAATTGGAAGAAAAATAATATTTCTGGGACATGATGCTCACTTTCATGTATGTTCCTGGTTTTTTTTCCATAATTTATTTATTTATTTTTTTTTTTTTTACTTGGTCTCACGTCCAGGACAGTTAGTATTCACACACACGGAATATATTAGAAAGAACATTCTTAGTTTCTTTTGTTTTTCTTTTTTCTACTGTTTTCTGTGAGAAGACAAACAAACACCCTAAAAGATATCATTATTCAGGAGGTGTGGTAAATCGAAGATGTGATCCGACCTCCAGCTTACTAAGGGGCGCGTGCGCAAATCCACGGTCAAATAGAGCATTGTTTCACCAACTAAAATTAAAATAAATACATTTTTACTATAAATAATTGTTCTGTACTGTTTAACATGCGCATTATCTTTTTTTATTACATTTTCATTCTAATAACTAAATCATAAGTACTCTATCCTGAAATTCCTGTATCTTTAACTCAAAGCGAAACACCTTTTTCAGATCTTCTTAGGCTTTTCCATAGGGGTAGGAATGACCTATAGAAAAGCCTAAAAAAAGTCTGAAAAGGGTGTTTCGCGATGAGTTAAAAATACAGGAATTTTAGGATAGGATATTTATGTTTTATTTATTAGGATGAAAATGTAACAAAAAAAAAAAATAATAATGTGCATGTTAATCAGTACAAAGCAATTATTTCTAACAACAACAGCAAAGTAGTTTGTAGGCTTACACCCCGAGGAAGCGAAAATGATGGAAGTCACGATATACTGATCATCATCGCCGAGGTTCTCCCAGATCTTCGGCTGAAGAGAAACCGTTTCCAGACCCCCATCAGGCAAAATGTGAAGCCATAAATCCTGCCCTTTTGCCCTCTGAGGATAAGAGCTCTCTGGAACGGTGTGATAATTGTCCTCACATCCAGATGATGGTGTAATATTCGTTCTGAAGGAGTAGGACTCATGTCCTAGTGTCCCCTCACTGGGATGTGGTGTCAAGTTTAGCTTTGCCAGAATGACGTACCAGTGAGGTGTCATAATCAAAATTGATTTTATTTTATGTATGAAACGGCCTTACTCCAGGAAATATCAAAATTAAAGTGAGCTGGTGACCTTGCATCTATAACAAAATCCAATTACATAAAATAGTTGATTAGTAAAAAAAAGCTGTTTTCATTTTTTTTTTTTTTACCCCAGTAAGGTGTCATAACTAAAACTGGTTTTATTTTATGTATGCAACGGCCTTACTCCAGGAAATATCAAAATTGATGTGAGCTGTGACCATGCATCGATAACAAAAGCCATTTACATAAAGCAGTTGATTAGTAAAAACAAAAATTATGTTTTCATTTTTTTTACCATGGTATCAGTATATAGTCTGTAGGATCGCATATCCTGAAATGGACGATTTTGATTGATAAGTCGCCCTGAACCGAATGTTGGTGATTTTTCCATCCCACTTGAAACACAAACCATATTCGCGCAAGGGAAACAAATATATGATTATGATTTGTAACATTTTATATTTTCTTATAATTGTAATAACGGCCGTTCCATCTCATTTGACACAGAATTCATATTCGCGCAAGGGAAACAAATATATGATTATGATTTGTAAAAATTTACTCTTTATATTTGTACTGTCATTCTTCAATGGAATTGCAACAGAGCTTGACTTTGCATTAATCTGACTGGTGTGCAGATACCGTAAGGAATACGATCATGAGATACGCAGATATATACCACCTGTCTCTGTTCCATTATCACGCTTCAATGGCTTCATCCGGGAGTTATAATTAATAATCTCAGGCGTGAGATGCAGCAGTAGTCATAAATTCATTGTATTCTAGTGCTGGAAATACAGATAATATAACACAAGTAAAAGATGGGCCCGGAGTTTCTTCGGCGCAATTGAGTTTTCTGTACATCGTGTACTATAATCAAGGCCACCGAAATTTGATCTGTCTTTCGGTGGACTCGGTATAAAGCTGTATGAGCCACGTGGCATGAACCTTTAACCTCAGCCTGTTGGTTGCCTGGCCCGTATCGTTTCCAGACGCACGATTATGGTTTACGTTAACCTTGAATAAAATAAAAGCTACTGAGGCTAGAGGGCTGCAATTTCGTATGTTTGATGTATGGAGGGTGCATGATCAACATGCCAATTTTCTGCCCTCTAGCCTCAGTAGTTTTTAAGATCTAAGGGCGGATAGAAAAAGTGCGGACGGGAAAAGTGCTGACAGAAAAAAAGTGCGGACGGGAAAATATGCGGACGGGCAGACAAAGCCAACACAACAGTTTTCTTTTCAGAAAACAAAAAATAAATAGCTATTTTATGGTAGTGTCATAAAAAAATGGCACCCATGTCAACATAAAAATATTTTTCAGAAATCGTTGTCATACAATCATCTTGAGGGATATATTATTATTATTATTATTATTATTATTATTATTATTATTATTATTATTATTATTATTATTATTATTAAAATAGCTTTACTAGACCTCATAGGGCTGGCCATCTTGAGGTATGAAATCTGTTATATAAAATAGTAACAATCTAATCATCAGAAACAAACTGAATTTTATTCAGTCCTTTTCATAATAAGAAAATAATGAATCAAAATATTTTTGTGTACGACATTAGTTAGGATAGTGAAGTTAAAACATTCCCAGATATAAATATTTGGTCAGTTTTTGCTTT
This sequence comes from Macrobrachium nipponense, assembly GCF_015104395.2. Classification (NCBI taxonomy): domain Eukaryota; kingdom Metazoa; phylum Arthropoda; class Malacostraca; order Decapoda; family Palaemonidae; genus Macrobrachium; species Macrobrachium nipponense. The sequence continues at coordinate 33,145 of NC_087204.1, forward strand.
GCAACATCCATTTTTTTTCGATAGTTGTGATAACTTTGGGAATATTGTATACCCTTTTAAAATATTGAAAACATTCCTATGTTTCAATTCTGGAAGCGAATGCTCAGACCACCAGTACAAAAGAAGATTAGTCTTCCCAACCGTTTGAAGAGCAAACGACCTAGAGAGCTTCACGTGTCCTCATAAGTGAGATCCTTCTGTCTCGACAACACTGGCATGAAACCAAACCCACCCTTTTAGCGATATAGCACAATATGTAATACATTTAGTGGACATTGGTCACCCTTTTATCATGCCCAAAGTACCAGACCCACCATCACTGCAAAACAGCTGGCGCAATGCACTTGACGAGTTAATGATACCAGACTGGGGCGTGGTTATTGCGTCATTGCCGGAGGCGGAGCGTTCCCCAAGTCATCCACTTTGCAGATCATAATCTCCCACTTATTATCTTTATTACCCTGACCTACTATCCTCTTGACAGTGTCCTAGATGGCAAAGAGTTCGTGCTCAGTAGCAACATTTTTGGAAGCGCTAAAACCTTTTCGCTTACTCGGGGAGTAAGCCTACAAACTACTTTGTTGTTGTTATTGTTGTTGTTCTTGTTAGGGGTAGTAAAGGTCTGTGGAAGAGCCTAAAAAGGTCTGAAAAATGTGTTTCACGTTGAGTTAAAGATACAGGAATTTAAGGATATGATGATTAGGATTTATTAATTTGAATGAAAATGTAAGAAATAAATAATGTGCTTGTTAAACAGTACAGAAAAATTATTTCTAATAAAATATAGCGTATTTATTTAAATTTCTGTTAGTGACACAACGCTCTATTTTACCGTAGACTTTAGCAAATTTTAATTGACGTTAATTTAGCAATATAATATTTACATCTTATGGGTAAAGAGAAAATCTTACACGCATCTCGAGTAAGCTTGAGGTCGGATCACGCCGTGTTGTATTTAAACGGATATTTCTTCCTATAACGGCGTGGTAGATCGAGGGATGACATATTTACAAAAAAAAAAAAACATTCTTGTCGCTTACTTATTTTGTTGTGAGATCAACAGAGATGCGATTAACATTAAACAGACACTGAGTGTGACAAGCAAAATACGAAACTTAAATTCCAAATACATAAAACTGGCTTAGACCCAAAACGCTGATAACCATATAGCATTTTCATTTAGTCACTGTTTTCTCAGAAGTCTAATCTAATAATAATAAAAAATACATAATACATGTTCCTCTAAAATATATCTCTCAGATTAACCGTATCTAATTTCAAATGATATAGAAATACGAAACCAGAAGAAATATATTTTCGAGAACTTTTCCAATACCAAACATCGAGAGACTAATTTTTATGGCTTTATTAGAAAAGTTGTGAATTTGAAAATAATGTCATTGACAGCGGAGCCAAATTGAAAACTCCAGCGACCTGGAAAGGATTTGCTGGTCACTGTATCTTATCTTACGCAGATCAATATCCCGACGTAAACATAAACTCCATAAACTTTTGCCGTTGGCTCCAATTCCATATACCAATTTCAGTGCCCTAGTTAAAACGTATCCACAATTTTTTCTTTTTATTTTTATCAGTTTCTATTTTGATTTTTTATTAAGTGTTCTTTTATGATGGCACAATCGAGGTTTCTGGACAATAATGCTGTATGAGCAGCGACCAATGAAACGTGCAGCCACTTCCAGGTGGGGGCCTGTCCTGTAGCGTTGGCAGACGAATGATCATGGCTAACTTCAACCTTAAATAAGATAAAAAGTACTGAGACTAGAGCGCTGCAATTCCGCGTGCATGATGATTGGAGGGTGGATTATCAACATACCAAGTTACAGCCTTCTAGCCTCAGTAGGTTTTAAGTTCTGAGGGCGGACGGACAAACAAAGCCATCTCATCTCAATAATTTTCTTTTACAGGCAACTAAAAATGTACCTACGAGGGATGGAACAAGGTCATGTGATGGGGGCTATCAGTGAGATATCCGTGAAGCTCAGGTTATGGGTAGGCCTAGCATCAACTGTAAATGACATTTTCATCTATTCGGGTCTATTGTTTATTCGAGTCAGGGCCAGGCTGATTATTGTGAAAGCAAAGAATTTTGTCTGTAATGCTGTCGACATGAATACATATAATTATCACTTGCCCAAAAACAATCTCGCTAACATAACAAGAACTTGATAGATGATCAAGGGATGTCATTTATGAATGTCCTTTTTCCGTCCTATGCGTGCTGGAGTCAACATGGTCCTTACGAATTCTTTTTCGTTTTAGAATACCTTCTCCAAAAAAATCATCCACAGAGAAAAGACGCCTCAGTGGCGTGGTGGATTTGATCCTGGTGGCAGAGAATTCGATTCTAGGGCATTCCATTGAGGGGTGAGAGATGTGTATTTCTGGTGATAGAAGTTCACTCTCGATGTGGTTCGAAAGTCCCGTAAAGCCGTTGTCCCGTTGCTGAATAACCACTGGTTCCATGCAACGTAAAGTCACCATATAAACAAATATAAACAAACATCCACAGAGAAAACCAGTCGTTTTTATTTAACGGACAGAAGAATTGTCTTGTTTTGTCCAGACGCAAAATGTTTCTGCGTAAAATATCTCCCTTCTGCAACAACAGAGAATGAAATCGTACCCCAAATCAAATGGGGGAGAAAGTCGTGAGCATCAGTAGACAGCTGATCATTCTATTCTCCTTGTCTGGACAGATAGCGACCACCCTCTTAGCTCATGAAGTTCAGAATTTCCCCAGGACATCCAAAACCCTCTGGTCCTCGGGAAATTTTGGACGCCACAGCGTAAGTAAGCCAAAGAGACATTAGAAACGTACCTTTACGTATCTTGAACCTTTGGGTAGAAATGTGGTATTTTTTATATATTTATTTCTATTTTGATATCAGTTTGTATTATTCATTACGATATAAATTAAGTAAGCGCTCATCATTACTATACTAAATTCCATACATCGACCTCATTTATGGACTGGGCCAGTTCTGTAACGAATATTTAAAGCTTTTGATATAAATGTTATAGAAAATAAAAGAAGGATGTTCAGTACAATGATTTCCATCGTTCGCTGCGTATCTCAGCTCCTGAATAACCTTCGAGTGTTGAAAAAGGAAGTCGAGCTGAAATTTAAGGTTCGTCTTGGCGATAGTGAGACCATAAGTTTTAGATTGTCATTTAGTGCCAACGTAAATAGCTGCGAAAATTTCTTGGTATAGATGTTGTCCTATTCTGCAGGTTTCTGCAGTGGCGCTACCAAGATAATATAATTCATTCTGATCACGCAGATCCGAGTTCCACTCCCACCTTTCTGTAACGGATTCCTTCGAGCGGAAAGAAATGCTGCCGGAGAAAGAATTGTATCGTCTGTTATATTTACTTCTTTGTCGTATTAGCATAGTGAATTTTTAGTTTTCTGTAAAAGAAAACTAATACCGGCTTTATCTGCCCGTCCGCCACCAGATCTTAAAACCTACTGAGGCTAGAGGGCTGCAAATTGGTATGTTGATCATCGACCCTCCAGTCATCAAACATACCAAATTGCAGCCCTCTAGCCCCATTAGTTTTTATTTTATTTAAGGTTAAAGTTACCCACAATCGTACTCCTGACAGCGCTGTAGGTACCAAAACCGTAGGTCACCACCGGAATGTGGCTGAGTTTCATGGGCCGCGTCTTAGAGCTTTATGGGTCGTGGTTGAGGCCATCATGTGACAGAAAACTCGATTGCGCCGAAGTTTCTCACATGTAACCTACTAAGATAACAGTAAATCTAGTTTATATCATACAAGCTCGGCATATGACACAGAAAGATTGTTGTTACTATTTTACAATGCCACAACAGTGCAAAAAGCTGCAAATCTGTTTAAGGAAATATAAAAAAGCCATCTTAATAGTCTTTGAATATTAAGCGAATCTCACCCATTTCCCAAACAGCGCATCTGTTGACGCGGAGTTCAATACTATCCCATTTTTTAGTAACTGATTTTAAACTTTTTCGTTTCCTTCACGCATAAGTGAAAGTGCCACAATCATTTTCCATTCACCATTCCACTTATAAATTCACATACGGCAGAAGATAATGTCTCTCGAATGAAGATAAGATAAGTATATCTTAGTTTAACCAGACCACTGAGCTGATTAACAGCTCTCCCAGGGATGGCCCGAAGGATTAGACATTTTTTTACGTGGCTGGGAAACAATTGGTTACCTAGCAATGGGACCTACAGCTTTATTGTGGGTTCCGAACCACATTATCTCGAGAAAATTGAATTTCTAATCACCCGAAATAAATTTCCCTGATGCCACGTAAAACACTCGTCCAACGAGGAAGTCACATC
>NC_087204.1:40000-72069 GCF_015104395.2 Macrobrachium nipponense
AGCGAGCTCACATTGGGTTTAGAGTATGTCAGCTAAATGTTTGGGTCCATGAATGGGAGGTAGGTAGAATTGGCTGACTTGATGAGAAAAGAAAGTAGATGTTATGTGTGTGCAAGAAACGCGGTGGAAAGGAAATAAAGCTAAAGAGTTGGGAGATGGATGTAAGCTATATTATAGTGGAGCAAATAAACAAGGTAGAAATGGAGTTGGCATAGTACTGTCTAGTGAACTGAAGAACTCGGTAATAGAAGTGCATAGAAAGAATGACCGCATCATCAGATTGAAGATATGTTATGGAGGAGAGATTCTGAATATTATAAGCGCATATGCACCACAAGTTGGTTGCACAGAAGAAGAGAAGGGAAATTTCTGGAGAGACATGGATGGAATAATGCAAGAACTGGAAGAGCATGAGAGGGTGATAGTTGGGGCAGATTTGAATGGCCATGTAGGAAGTGAAAATGAGGCGATTAGGCGGGTGCATGGGGGCCATGGAATTGGGGAGAGAAATCCAGGAGAGAGTGTAGTGGACTTTGCAGTGTCATTCGACATGGCAATAGTAAACACATTTTTTAAGAAGAAAAGAGAACACCTAATAACATATAGGAGTGGGGGAAGATTCTCCCAGATAGACTACTTCTTGTATAAAAGGATAAATCTGGTGGAGGTCAAGAACTGCAAAGTTATTCCAGGCGACCATGTAGCCCCCCAACACAGACTGCTATGTATGGATATGAAGTTAAAAACCAAAAAAGGAAAGAAAAACCAAAGCTAAAGGGAGAAGCATTAAATGGTACAAATTAGAGAAGGAAGGGGATAAGAAGAGAGAGTTTAAGAGGAGGGTTTTGGAGGATATTGATATAGGGATTGAAGATGTTCAAGAATGGTGGGCACGAAATGCAGCAGTAATAAGAAGGCATGGAAAGGAGCTGCTAGGAGAGACATCTGGTATCATATGGGAAGAAAAGGAGAGTTGGTGGTGGGATGAAGACATTGAGAAAGTAGTAAAAGATAAGAAGGAGGCAAAGAAAAGATGGGAAGAGGCACGGTCAGTGGAAGACAGAGAGAGGTTCAGAGAGAAAAACAAGGTGGTGAAAAAGGTGGTAGCCCAAGCTAAAGCAAAAGTCGTATAATGAGTGTATAATGAGCTGGGACAAAGGAAGGATTAAAGAAGATGATCAAGCTATCAAATTGGCTAGAAAATAAGAGCACCAAAAGATACACATATCAAACAAATAAAGGATCAAGATTTGGTGTAGTACTTAGAAAGGAGGAAGACATTGTGAAGAGATGGAAAGAATATTTCGAACAGTTGTTAAATGAAGAAAATAAATAGACTAACAAGAGAGGATGGGCAAGTGAACATTGGCATGGTAATGATGTTTTCTAGGCAAGAGGTACTAAATGCACTGAAGAAGATGAAAAATGGGAAGGCAACCGGACCAGACATGATTCCAGTGGAAGCATGGAAAGCATTAGGAGATGAAGGAGTGGATATACTGTACGATCTTATGATAAAGATCCTTGAACAGGAAAAGATACCAAATGAGTGGCGTGGGAGTATATTGATCCCAATTTTTAAAGGGAAAGGCGATGTCCAAGAGTGTGGTAATTATAGGGGCATTAAATTGATGTCCCACACTTTGAAGATACTGGAAAGGATGATAGATGCTAGACTGAGAGAAGAAATACAAATAGGTAAGAGCAGATGGGATTTATGAAGGAAGGGGAACAACAGGTGTATATTTTGTCTGAGGCAAATAATGGAGAAATTCGGGGGAAAGACAAAGGGACCCTACATATGGTATTCATTGACCTTGAAAAGGCTTATGACCGATCCCGAGCAAGAGGTATGGAGGAGTCTGAGGGAGAAGATGTGCCAGAGAAGTATGTGCGATTGATACATGAGATGTACCGGAACGTATTTACCAGAGTGAGGAGCAGTGTTGGGGAGACAGAAGGTTTTGAGGTGAGAGTAGGATTACACCAGGGTCGGGCTCTGAGCCCATTTATCTTTAACATAGTGATGGATGTTATAATAGAGGAAGTAAGGGAGACAGTACCATGGAACATATTGTATGCGGATGATATTGTTCTGTGTGCTGAGAGCAGGGAAGATCTGGAAGTGAAATTGGAAAGATGGAGACAAGTACTGGAGGACAGAGGAATGAGATAAGTAGATCTAAGACAGAAATATATGTGTACCACCACTTGAGGGGATGATAGAGAAAGTATCCAGCTTGGTGGAGAGCAAATAAGGAGAGTTGATAAGTTTAAGTATTTGGGAATCTTTTGTTAACGCTGGAGGAAGTATGGAAGAAGAAGTAAAACATCGGGTACAGGCAGGCTGGAACAACTGGAGAGCGGTGGCCTCTGGAGTTCTTTGTGACAAAAGAGTGCCCGCTTAGGTTAAAAGGAAAATTTCACAAGACGGTGGTAAGAACAGCAATGCTGTATGGTACGGAAACAGCAAGCATGAGAAAAACAGAGCAGAAGAAGATGGATGTGGCAGAAATGAGAATGCTTAGGTGGATGTCTGGGGTGACAAGAGAGGATAGGATCAGAAATGACTACATAAGGGGGTCGACTAAGGTGGTGGAAGTATCAAAGAAAGTGCAGGAGGGGAGGCTGAGATGGTATGGACACCTGTTGAGGAGAGATGAGGACCACGCTGGGAGACATACTATGGGGGTGAGGTTGCAAGGAAGAAGAAAGAAGAGGGAGACCAAGAAAGAGATGGAAGGACTGTGTGGGAGGAAGACTTACATGAGAAGGGAATTGATGAGGCAGAAGCGCAGGATAGAAATAGATGGAAACGGCTCATCCGAAACGGCGACCCCCATATAAAAATGGGAACAAGCTGGGAAGAAGAAGATATATATTATAAGCACACGAACACATGTGTATTTGGCTTATTCCCGCGTCACTTGCATACATACGTACACACACACAAACACATACACACATTGAGGCTATATAGTAATGCGGGGGCATATGTATCAGTTTTCACCAGGATGTTGTTATTAGGAATTTTTTCAAATGGTTAACGAGCATGATAGAATTACGCACCGAACTACCATTTTAATGAACGGTAACCCAGAACTGGCGTAATTTCATAGATAATTTTGTTTCTGTAACCGACGCGAGTTTCTCTCCAACACCATTGTTAATGGATGGATTATCTCGTCACTTTTCCCCCCATCAGGTGTTCTCCAGTTCACATCTCTAGCCTATAGTGGATTCTGATGTCTAGGCCAGTGCCTTACGATGCTCCCGATTGCCTGTTGATAAGCCAACCACAGGGCTGGAAACTCTCAGTCTCCCTGTAGAGTTCACTGAGTCAGGATGTCATTTTCCACCTCTCCTGAAAGATACTTTTGAAAGACATATCCCTCAGGTAACAGAATCAATCCCCTCTGGGTAGCACAAACAAATCGCCCAGGGTAACAGAATCAAAATTGACTAGAAACCAGAAATGGACCCTCCTGCAGAAAGCAGAACCTCGCGGGTGCACAGTCGTAAAGTTATGATGAAGCCTCTGGCCATAAATATACTTATAAATGCACACAGAATTTACAGGGAAATCTGGAACTGTTATCTGGAGCCGTTATTGTTGGTACGCGCAGTCACAAATCAGCGTAGAGTTCGTATATTAAATCTGTAACAACAGAGAGAGAGAGAGAGAGAGGTCGAAATAATTTAGAACTGAATCCTTCGTTAAAACCTTATTGTCCTGCAACGAAAGAGCTTTCAAAGAGTGATTATTGCCTGAGAGTTCTGATAGTTTTACTTGTAGTTAATATCGTTAGTTGTTTTTATCAGCAAATTGGTCATGCAGTACCCACGTTTCGTATTTTGGTTAAAATATTGTATATCTGTATGCTATGCACTTTTTGGACACGCTTGTACAAATATTCACTCTTTGTACTCACATATAAATATTCACTCTTCGCTCTCCTGCAGCCCCTATCTCTCTCAGTACTCTAGTCTCCAACCGAGTCACTGTCCTAACCTCCTTTTCATAACAGGATAACAACTTTTCCCGTTTTATTCCCCTCAATCCACGATGCAGTTGTTTCTCTCCCATCTCTCCTTAAAGCAATTCCTTTCTCTCCTCTCTTGATCTACCTATAGTAGGACCCTCTTTAGCTTTCCAGCTTGTAGGCCGGAGATTCCAGATTTCCCATCTAACTTTCCAAGACAACTTACTTAAGTGGCTATCTCCTTTAAGGAGGGAGAGAAAACGCGGGATATTTGAGATTAAGTCGGGCTTCGCTTCTCTCTATAAGCCTAGGGTTTAGTGGTTTTAAGTGCGATACTTGGTTATTTAAGGAGAAGTTCGCCTCTATTTTCATCTACGATAAGCCCTGGGCACACGAGTGCCCCAGCAACTTTATTACCCCCCTAAGTGATGGCAAAAAGTTTTACGAAAATGTTTAACCAGTGTTATTCTCTCCCGCCTAATTTTCTTTATCCAATTCATTAGGGGGGAAATAGAAGTGAAATGAAACAAAAGCGAACTAATGCAGTATATCAAGAACAATTACTAATCCTTGAAGATTCTATGAACGTAAAAGAACAGATCAAGTAACGCTAGGCTTCCTGTAAGGGTGCGATCATATAAATATTAAGAAATCGCTAAAAGTAGTCTTCGATATTCTGTGATTTTAGTGAAGAGAGAACGAGCTTTTCCTTAACAATGGTACGCATTGTTTTCATGATTATTCTCGTCAAGCATTATAAGATCGATGGATGGGAAAAATGACCTAGGTACGGTCTAAATGTTATTAACTATGAATCTTTTACGGTTATGACATATTGCACGTGTTCACACATTTATATTTACATGTAAAAAGAAGGAAATATATAAACACATTAAATATTTACGTGTAAAAAGGAGGGAATAGATCAACACATTAACTATCTACAAGTAAAAAGGAGGAAATATATCAACACATCAAGTATTACATGTAAAAAGAAGGAAATTTATGAACACATTAACTATTTACATGCTAAAAGAAGGAAATATATCAACATTGAAAAAAAAAGTCACAATTTTGGCCACGGAAAAAAGTAGCATTAATTTACGGTGGCCGGAAATAAAGTCACAGGAAAAAAGTCACAGAAAAAAATAAAAATTTTGGCTAGGGGAAAAAGTCACAGTAATTTAAGGTGGCCGGTAATAAAGTCACAGGGGAAAGATCCACCATATTTCTTGGTGATCTTTATCTTTATGATATTTACAGTCTTTTGTTTATGTTTTTAATAGTAAATAGTATCTTCCAAAGGGTTTGTTAACTAAAACAAAAACACCGCCAAAATATGGATACTTGGATATTATACCGGGTTTTAAAAACTACCTTGATTGAGGGGATAACTATATAGAAAAGATTAATCTAACCTTTTTTCCTGTGATTTTTTCTCTCTGACTTTTTTATCTATGACCTTTTTTTTTAGCTGGATTCGTTAGAGTAATCTGGCTGTTGCCAAGGTGATCTACGGAACTGTGACTACCACCAACTACTCCATAATCAGAATAATTTATTTCTCAGTAGAATATCGTTCTAAAATGGCTACTAGAAATGAGAAAATGTTAAACTTTATTCATTAACTGGCATTTATTTGCTTGTTTTCTTTTAGATATCATTATATCTCCATCTGAAACAGGAAAAACTTACTAATACATTTTCCATTTCAAATCCATACACAATAATGGCTACACCTACGTAGCCTGACATAATATACAGCTATTAATATTTTGCATTATTCCCCTTCAGTAGATCAGTTCTAGATCAGAATACCATATCATAACAACAGCATTCAAGCCATTGGCTATGAAACCCTCACCAATCTCCCTCTATTCGTATCCCATCAATGCCTGCTCCGCTAGTGTTATTTCTAAGGCCTCCGTTATTTTTCGGATTGTACCACAGCCATTTAAAAAAAAAAAAAAAAAAAAAAAAAAAAAAAAAAAAAAAAAAAATCTTCAATTTATTTCGTCTTTCCAACGTATTTTCAGGAAGGTCTCCTTCCTCGAACAACTCGAGCCAGGCCAGATTCATGTCGAGATTTTTTTTTTCGCACAAAAAACATTGGTGTTATTTTTCAACACTACCGTCTGCAATGACAGAGCAGATTTGATGACTGTTTAGTAAATCAATCAGAGCACAAAATAATAATAAACCATTTCAGCATTCTTCATTTTTACACTGTCGTCAAATACGACGCTTTGTATAGTCACTAAGCATTCATTGCAGCCTTCCGCCTTGGTTTGTGACTGATTTTTTATATGAAACAAGTGTACGAGTCTCCATTCAATTATGCAATTAGCAGCGTCAGATAACTCAGCATAAAAGAGCTGTTTCATATCATGGAGCCCAATGAAAAGGTGATATAAATATGACGCATTTCTGAATTGTTAATGCATATCCATCCCCGTTATAAATAATTGAAGGTAGATTCCTGACCCTCTTTTCCTAAAAGGAAGTCTACAACTCCAACATCATTTCCGATTACCATGAAATATGGACTTGTGCCGAATCAATACGAGGTTGTAAATTCTCCCCTTTTATCGTCTACGGGTGATGAGGTTTGTATGGAAATGAGACGACCTCCTGCCCTTCGGGACGATGATAAAAAGTCTTGCGTTTGATAAACGATGTACAGAACTATGGTAGGAAAAGGAAAACGTGTCAGATACGATGATCTTTGTATATTGTGCGCCCACTTATTAACATGAATCCCTTAGGGTGGTAACGCCGTCAGTGCACCTCGTGCGGTGCACTGTAGTCATTACTTAAGGTTCATTGCAGCGTGCCTTCGGCTCCTAGTTGTAGCCCCTTTTATTTTACTGTACCTCCTTTCATATTCTTCCACCTTACTCTCCACCCTCTCTCAACTGCTTTGAGGCTTTCCTCCTGTTACGCCTTTCAAACCCTTGTACTGCCAATTTCCGTTTCAGCGCTGAATGACCTCATAGGCGCCAGCGATAGGCCTTTGGCCTAAATTCTATATCCAGTCAGTCAGTTTATTAACATTAGATGTATAGGTCAATCATGACATCAGTTCTTGTAGTTTTATTACGCTATCTGATAATATTACCATCAGTGGTGCAAAGAAAAAAAAAGGCTCTCGTGGATTCGTGTATTCCTATCAGTTGATAGTATCAGTAGTATAGTTATATAACAAAACAATGCTTACATTTTGCTGATCTAAGAGCATTTTTTTTGCACAAAAGCTTCCCAGCCACCATTTGTGCATGCAAACAAAAACGTCAGGAGCAAGACTGGAAGCAAGCACAACAGAAAAGCAGGAAAACAGGCTATACTTTCTGTATCTCGAGGGAATAAAGTTCATATATAACAGAGTGTTTTGGTTATTGTTAAATGTATTAAAACCAACCGATTACAAGGAATGGGTTGACAGATGCGACTCCATTCCCAGCGAGATCAGTTAATATGCGAACGTACAATATTTCTATATTAATGCCGTTTTCATTGCTGTCAAAATTATAAGGTCATTCGCTGCAGGAAACATTTAGATGATGCAGATGACACCATTTTAAAAGTAACGTAAAAGGGAAATTTTATATATCAAAGTAACGCTGTCTGTGAAATGAGCCAGATTCACATAATTCACACAATGAATGGCAAAAGTGGTCAGAATTGCTTCAACTACAATGCCCTTGTGGTAAGTAACTTCAGAACGTTTATTTTATCATTTTTCAGTATTGTTCGAAACACCTCGTAGAACTACCACTTATGATGCCGATAGCACTAAAAACTAAAAAGGGATATATAGCATTTGAGATATCGACATCGACAATGGCCCACGGTTAGAATCACAGCAACAAATGCTTGCGATGCAGTGTGAATGAGAGAGAGAGAGAGAGAGAGAGAGATGAAGAGAGAGAAGAACGAGAGAGAGAGAAGAGAGAGAGAGGGGTGGGGGGGAAACCTTGATAAATATTTGATATAACGTATTTGATCTCAGAGATTTTGTTTAAAAGGAGTCCTCGGTCATAAATATAATGTCGCATTGCAGAAATTTTATTTTTACTGCAGTAGTAACATCGGGGCTGGGAGAAAGTATCGATAAAATGTATCTACGATAACGATACCTGCGGGAAAAAACTCGAGGCAGAGAGTATCGTCCAGTATAGAGCAACTCTTACAGAACAAACATGTTTGAAAGCAGGTTTATTCACAGCATATCCATCGGCTTTTAAAGAAGAGACAATCAAAGTAGCTCAAAGGATTCCCATTGGCACTTGGCGAAAAATTCGTTTCACCTTTGCGACTATTAAAAATATCCCAGATCGAAAACAGAGATACCATTGACGAATTCTAGTCGCCCAGAAATGTATTACCGCAGATTTTGATGATACGTTTGTGAAAGGATATGAGTGGGCGGCCGCTCATAACAGCCGGAATATTTTCCCAAATTATACGTTGATTATAAAAGCAAATGATCTTTTTTTTTTTTTTTTTTTTTTTACCCAGATCATTTTGATTGTATTTTCTCTATTGGTCCGTCACTCGAAGCATTTGATTTTTATGTAACGATGAAGGTATTCGTTCAAATCCTTTGAGATATATGTTCAAGTTTACGTATGAAGCAAACGGAATATTAACAGTGATATATATATTTATATATATATATATATATATATATATATATATATATATATATATATATATAATATACAAATATACATTATATATATATATATATATATATATATATATCATATATACATCATATACCATATATATATATATACTATATATAATATATATATATATTAATATATATATATATATATATATATAATTACTTATAATTACTCATCCTTCTGTTCTTCTATTCTTGTTTCTATAAACTATCTCGTGGGAAGGAGTAGTTCTTTTTCTACAGTGTTATAGCATTTTTTCTAAGCCGTACTTTTGCATACTTTCTAGTATTCTAGGAAATATAGAATCCATACCACTGGTATATATGACTGTATAAGTAGACATAGACTTGAGTATTAGATGCAACACTTCAGTTATAGAGATAATGTAGATAAATTCTCCCATTTTGATAAATATGAGATGGACATACAAGAGTCTGACGTGACCTTAATCTCCTTCGACTATGAACCATCTCATTTCCCCCAACTAGCAAATGAAAATTCTTTTAGATGATTGATGACCGTCCAACAAGCAGATCTGCTCAGTGAAGTCATTTGTTTACATAAATGAAAAAAAAACGATTATATTCTCTCTACAAATTAAACCAATAAGTACTACACCTACATATCAGGTTTATTTTGTAACAAGTGAATGAAATTCCTTTCAGACTTCAAGTGAATACGACTCTATTCACGATCCCAATAACATTCTTATTTTTCTTTAGCTCCCCAAAAGGTTTTTTTCGCTTCGACAACAGGACAAACATACAAAAAGTTGATTGGAAAACTAAGATATGTTTTATATTCATCAGGAAAAGAAATGGGATTTACATTTGCATAAAAGTAATTTTCCTTTTGTGTTTACTGAGATTAAAGGTCGTTTGAGGTCCTTTGGCGTTACTCTCTCTCTCTCTCTCTCTCTCTTCTCTCTCTCTCTCTCTCTCTCTCTCTCTCTCTCTCTGGGGGAGCCAGGTATTCGCAGAAAAAGATTTGGGCAAAACTTGCCAGATATTTTCTTATTTATCCTTGTTGTACTTTTTAATATAAAAAAATGTATGGACATTAGGTTGGTAAGGTGGATCTTTTTGACAAAGTCCTTATGATTTTTAGGTAACTTTTCAGTGCACTGTGCAACTGGCGATGGTAATATTTGCTATTGGCAAGAAAAAAAGAAACTGTATAAGTTTTTATTCAATATTTTCCAGTTTCATTTCGTACTTATTCCATTAATAATTTGCCAGTGGGAGGCTTCGAATAAGGAAAAGAGAAATAAATATTCCTAAGGGAAATGAACCGTTAACCATTATGTAAGCGCATGATTCGCCATCTTTACAGCCCTTGAAATATACTTAAAAGAATCCAAATTAGGAACAACGTATTAAACTAGATACGCATGTAATTGTAATAGCCATAATGCCCTCATCACTTGTCGAATTCTTCGCGCCCTTGAGATCCAAGCGCAAGAAACATGAAGCAATTATGATGGTCTCGGGTGGCGGGAAACGAACCAGCGTCCCGTAATCACACAATGGTGTCAATACATTCAACTACATCTATTATTTATCAAGCGGACAGTGATTCATATACACGCAGTATATATATATATATATAATGTGTTTGTGTGACGAATACAAATATACGCACCAACCATTTTCCCGACACTGAGATTCATGCTGAGTCTCATCCAGTCTTTTAGCGAATGCAGCAGAAATCGAAGCGATGATTAAGGATAGATAATTCCTACCAGTTATTGAAAGCCTTTTATACGATTTTGAGGAACAATAATGTACAAATAACTAGTTCTTTTTAGAACGTACAACAAAGCAACGCCTCGTTTTGAACTGGTTCGCCACCAAAGACAGATGGTGGAAATCTAGGTGTTCTAAAGACTGATAAAACAAAGCAAGATCGTAAATATAAAGGATAAGATCCCTCATGAAAAGAGCTGTGAAAGGATAACGGAGTCCTTCCTTCCGTTCAGCCTCCGTCTCGTCCTGTTCCCTACGTAGAATAAATCCTCCATATTTTGGGGAATCCTTTATCCCTAGGGAGGGCGTATTCGTCGGTAAAAGCAGACGTCTTTCATCCTTGGTCCCTCTGCCTTTCGTGTATATGTATAGGATTTAGGATTTTGTGGAAGAAAAAAAGAGAAAAATCCTTATTTTGTACTAAACCAAAATTTGCTGTTGTCATATGAAAAAAATTCAAATAGTGAAAATTTTCGATGATTATGCTAACCAGTTTGATGGATATGTTAACCAATGTTGATCAGTAAAACCAATCGAGAGAGAGAGAGAGAGAGAGAGAGAGAGGATGAACTCATATTCCATTTTGCTGTATTTTGAAGTTATTGAATATCAGATACATTAAATGGAGAGACAGACAGACGGACAGAGAAAGGTGCGATAGAGAATATTCTCGATTTTAAGTAATTATGCCTGTAATATCTAAGCTAGTAAACATTAAAAGCTGAGAGAGAGAGAGAGAGAGAGAGAGAGAGAGAGAGAGAGAGAGATTGACTTGAATGATTTTATTTCAGTCATTCTTCATCTGTAACATATTACCTATTGATCAGATTGTCTTGAGAGAGAGAGAGAGAGAGAGAGAGAGAGAGAGAGTGGGGTGGGGTTGGGGCCGGGCTATGGACATTGACGAACTACTTCGCAAATACAAAATAAATTCCTGCCATTCCCATTCCCGCTGTTTATTTTGAGCGTCTTCCACATTTCCCGAGAACACTTCATGCCAAGCTGCGCCATGGAAGAATTGAATTTCCTATTGACTGAGTGCGAGTGACTTATTGCCAACCGATCGACCCGCGAAAGATGCCAAGATTGAAAATAAAAAGGACAGAAAAAACGTATAAAGAAAAGAAAATTAAATAGAGTTACGTGGAGTCAACTATACCAACGAATTGTATCTTTGTGTTTTTACTTTGTGGTATTTGTACGCAAATAAAAATGAATTCACATAAGCGTCTGTCTCTATGTCTATCTATCTTAAATATTGATGTGTGTGTGCGTACATGCGTGTGTTCTACCATTGTAGCTTACCCCATACCAGTGAAGACACCTCCTATGGAATACGAATTAATTAAAAGCTGAAAATCATCGTTTTATTTCTACGTACTGTATGTTTAAAATTCTGATTTTAGTCTGTGAGCTTCGCGTAGTTAAATGCTGTTTTCTTAGTTAAATATCTTAAACTATATATTTGAGGATTGTGTCCTTATCTTATTATAGAATAACATCAAAATATTTGAACGTGGATATTACTTTTAAATAATCTGGCACCATTTGTTGCTCATATGAATGCTGCAATATTTTCCAAAGAAAATGGTTTCTTTTTGAGCTCAACGATAAGACCTAAATACACCTTCAAATCAGTCTCTCTCACTCTCTCTCTCTCTCTCTCTCTCTCTCTCTCTCTCTCTCTGAGAGGAGGCCAGGTATCCTTGGCTTTGCTTTGCTCTCTCTCTCTCTCTCTCTCTCTCAAAGCCAAGGATACCTGGCCTCCTCTCAGAGAGAGAGAGAGAGAGAGAGAGAGAGAGAGAAGAGAGAGAGAGTGAGAGAGACTGATTTGAAGGTGTATTAGGTCTTATCGTTGAGCTCAAAAAGAAACCATTTTCTTTGGAAAATATTGCAGCATTCATATGAGCAACAAATGGTGCCAGATTATTTAAAAGTAATATCCACGTTCAAATATTTTGATACTACATATGAGGCAATAAAGCAGCATACCTACGAAGAAATAAATTACGATATGACAACAGAAAAGCAAATCCCGAAGAGGCTCTACCCAGATCTATACAATGACGGGAAAGAGGAAAAAATAGACAAGAAAGACAAAATCTGCAACCTTTTGAAAAGAGGGAATTGCAGATTTGGAGAAAGATGTTACTACAAACATCCTAAGATATGTCAAAACTATGAAATATATGGTAAATGTGCATACTTAGATGGATATGGGGATGATTGCAGAGATCTGCATCCAAAAATATGTAAAAACTAAAAGAAGGAAAGGATGTAAGTTCGACAAAAAATGCAAATATATGCACCCTGTAGCCATGAATCATAACCAAATAAATAACCAACCAAGTAATAAAATCCAAAATAAGAAAGAAACAAATAAAGAGAGAAATCAAGAATATCAGGTAAAAGAGAAAAGCAAACCACCAATGAGATATGCAGAGGTGTCAGCAAAAATTTCAAGCATCAGCTCCGAAATTCTACTCAAGAGATAATAACTGTATTTATTATGCAAGAGGATATTGCAGAAACGGAGAAAATTGCAGATTCAGACACAAAATTAATAATTATGATGAAGGAAGATCAAATATTATGGAAAAGTTGGATTTTTTAATGTCAGAATTTCTGGAAATGAAAAAAAGAACAACATACCAGAACAGGAAAGAGACATGGGAAAATCCTTATTACTACCAGTATTAAATGAAGGAAAGGAAAACAAAACCCGCAAACCATCATAGTGATGAATGCGCAGGGTTTAGTTACGAGTAACTCAAAAGAAAAATAGAGTACTTATTAGAACGAACCCTAAACCCGGAAAATGAAAAGAAATAGATATAATGAATATAAGTGAACCTGGTATTCCCAAGAAACTGGGAATGATGATCAAATAAAAGGGTTCCAAACTTATAGATCAGATAGAAAAAATAGGAATCAAGGGGGAACCGCAATATATGGGAAAGACAAAAAACAAGGAAAAATATATGAGAAATATA
This sequence comes from Macrobrachium nipponense, assembly GCF_015104395.2. Taxonomy (NCBI): domain Eukaryota; kingdom Metazoa; phylum Arthropoda; class Malacostraca; order Decapoda; family Palaemonidae; genus Macrobrachium; species Macrobrachium nipponense. Next base: position 53,413 of record NC_087204.1, read on the forward strand.
GTAACTCAGAATGTGAACTAATAGCGGTAGAATTTGAATCTGAAAAATTGATGAACATAGTAATATATAGACCTCCTAATACTAAAGAGTTTGACTTAATAATTGAAAAATTGGATGATATATGTAGAAATCACAAGGACTGGACTATTCTCCTATCTGGTGACTTCAACTTTCCTTTCGTAGAATGGAAAGAACGAATAGGAGATTGTGGTTGTACTTATACATATAAAAAAGAGAGTAATAGTAGTGCAGAAGATAAGAGGCAATTTGAAAAGCTATTAGATATGCTACTAGAATACAACATTCAACAAATAAATCACCTGCCAACAAGAAAGGAAAATACTTTAGACCGAGTATTTGTGAACGAGATGAATTATGTTAAAGAAATAATAGTGTTTATAATGCGAGTATTTCAGACCATAATGTCATAGAATTAACAGTTCATTCCCAAAGCAAGTGAAAATAGAGATAAGCAAGAAATGAAAAAGTGGGAAGGATATGGAAAATACAACTTCTACAGTAAAAAAATATAAAAATGGTCCCAGAAATTAAAAATGAAGAATTAAACAAAGATTGGGATAACATTTTCGTAAGTGATGACATAAGGGTAAATACGGAGATATTATATAAAATATTGGAGAAAATAGTGGAAAAATATATACCGAAGAAGAAAAGTAAACATCATTCATGCATACCAAGAGACAGAAGGATCTTGTTCCAGAAAATCAGAAAGTGGAAAAAAGGTCTTGCAAAGAAAAAAATGCATGGAAAGTTATAGAACTAAAAAGTAAGATAGAAAAAAATGCAGAAACAAAAGATTATACAATCAAAAGAAAATGAAAAACGGGACTTGGAAGAAAAACCCTATTAAATATCAAGCAAAAACCCCAAACTATTATACTCATATGCGAAGAAGATGAATAAAAGAAGAATAGAAATAGGCCCTCTGAGAATTGAAGGGAGATTAACGAATGAAAAAAAGGAAATTTTGCAACATACTGGCAGAACGATATAAGAGAGAATTCACCCCTAAAATAGATAATGAGATAATGATATAGAAGTGAAGGGTGAAAATAGTGAATATTTAGCCGACATAGATATTAATGAAGCTGATATTGTGCAGGCTATTAATGAAATTAAAAATGGAGCTGCTGCAGGGCCTGATGGAATTCCTGCTATTTTGTTAAAGAAAGTAGTTCATTCTATCGCAAAGCCACTTGCAATATTATTAAGACAAAGTGTAGATACAGGCAAGATATATGATGAACACAAATTAGCATATATTACCCCTACTTTCAAAAGTGGATCAAGACTAGAGGCAAGTAATTATAGGCCTGTGAGTCTAACATCACATATTATGAAAGTGTATGAAGGGTAATGAAGAAAAATATTATGAAACATTTAATAAAAAATAATTTGTTTTAATAAAGGAACAACATGGTTCGTACCCGGAAAAAGTACACAAACCCAACTGTTAGTCCACCGTGAGAACATATTCAAAAATATGAAAAGCGGAAATGAAACAGATGTGGTTTATTTAGACTTTGCAAAAGCTTTTGATAAAGTAGACCATAATATATTAGCGAAGAAAATTAGAAAACACAATATCGTGGATAAGTAGGAAGATGGTTAAAAGAATTTTTACACAACAGAAAACAGATAGTTATTGCAAACGACGAGAAATCGGATGAAGCCAAGGTAATATCCGGTGTGCCGCAAGGTACGGTGTTAGCTGCAATACTGTTTGTTATTATGAATTGAAGACATAGACAATAATGTTAAGGATTCGGTAGTGAGTAGTTTCGCAGATGACACAAGAATAAGTAGAGAAATTACTTGTGATGAAGATAGGAACGCTCTACAAAGAGACCTTAACAAAGTATATGATTGGGCAGAGGTAAATAGGATGGTATTTAACTCTGATAAATTTGAATCAATAAATTATGGAGACAGAGAAAGAAAGCTATATGCATATAAGGGACCTAATAATGAGACCATCACAAATAAGGAAGCAGTTAAAGACCTTGGTGTGATGATGAATAGGAACATGTTATGCAATGATCAAATAGCAACTCTGTTGGCAAAATGTAAAGCAAAAATGGGAATGTTGTTACGGCACTTCAAAAACAAGAAAAGCTGAACACATGATTATGCTTTATAAAACATATGTTCGTAGTCCACTTTGAATATTGCAATATGATATGGTACCCACACTATCAAAAGGATATTGCACAAATAGAGAGTGTACAAAGGTCTTTTACAGCTAGAATAGAAGAAGTTAAGGACCTAGACTACTGGGAAAGACTAAATTCTTAAAATTATATAGTCTAGAAAGGAGAAGAGAACGCTACATGATAATTCAGGCATGGAAACAGATAGAAGGAATAGCAGAAAATATCATGGAACTAAAAATATCAGAAAGAGCAAGCAGAGGTAGATTAATAGTGCCCAAAACTATACCAGGAAAAATAAGGAAAAGCACACAGGACATTAATCCACTACGCACCAGCATCGATAATGCAGCGTCTATTCAATGCGTTGCCAGCCTCATCTGAGGAATATATCAGGAGTGTGCGTAGATGTGTTTAAGAATAAGCTCGACAAATATCTAAACTGCATCCCAGACCATCCAAGATTGGAAGATGCAAAATATACCGGAAGATGTACTAGCAACTCTCTGGTAGACATTAGAGGTGCCTCACACTGAGGGACCTGGGGCAACCCGAACAAGATGTAAGGTCTGTAAGGTCTGTAAGGTCTCTCTCTCTCTGAGAGGCCAGGTATCCTTGGCTTTACTCTCTCTCTCTCTCTCTCTCTTTCTGAGAGGCCATGTATTCTTGGCTTTACTTTCTCTCTCTCTCTCTCTCTCTCTGCCGTACGTCTGTGCGTGCATATGTAATACAAGGTGAAATACAGAACCCTCACCTCATGTATCCCCTAATTTTCTCGCTTTCCTCTTACTTTTACGAACAATACTGCTGGTACGTAGAACTAATAGAAGGGATCAAGGGACGATCCAATTTTGTAACCTACGTAACCCCTAGTTTAACCCATCACGCGGAGAGTTAATTAAGTGTCCAAAATAAATAGCGCCTTCCTCGCGCTTATAACTAAATAAAAAAACGGAAATTGAACGTGGTCGCTTTGTCCCTATTCTACTCTGCTGTGTGTGTGTCCGCCAGTCCGTCTATGCGTCTGTCTTTTGGTCCTTCACAGAGATCTCTGTCTTATTTCGTGACTATGATTTACAGCTTGGACATTCGTTTGAGAGTCAGACAATACCGATGGACAGATTACAACAGTTAGCTAGTCTGTCATGAGCAAAGACGAGATGGTTTTTCTTAGGTTCTGTTTCCTTCATTAAAAAAATGATATTGGCCTCATATAATATTTATAACGGTGATAAAATCAATGCGACCTGTTGTAGGTTATTTGTACTCCCTTTACTAGGATAATGTTCAGCGGTGTGGATGTCTGCTTCTGTCAGAGATTTATTTCTTTTAGATAGGTTTTCGTGGTCGTAGGTTTCTGTTTCCTAACAGTATCAGTTATTAGTTATGACTTGAACCATCGGCGGATGGTCTCTTGTTCGTCACTTGTTTTCATAAGTTGTATTTTAGCAGTGATCTTTCACATTCACAGTTGATCCCTAATCCCCTTTATCTGCCGAGGGCAACCGGATTCGTTAAACAGAACAGGAACACCAATATGGCATAAATGTGCTTAGCTTTCGAACTTCTCAGTTCCAGAGGTTCTTATTCCTCACACCGTTGGATTATGGAACTGGCCCCCCCATCACACCCCCCCCCCGACCCCCCCCAGAGGAACTTCAATTGGAACTTCAAAAGTTCAAACGAAGGTGCAATACATTACTACCATAATACTATTCTCGTTGCATTTCAATACTTTTTTTATTTATTTAGTAATTCATTTATTTCTTTTTTTAGTAAGTGGGGTCTGCTCTTTCTGTATATCTTAATACCTCTTCTCATTTCTTCTTAATGAACACCATATTCTTTGAAAGCTTGAATTTCAAGTCAATGACCACTTTGGTGGGTTTTCCGTACGAATAGGTTTCATCTTCTAAATGTAATAAGGAATAATAATAATAATAATAATAATATAATAATAATAATAATAATAATAATAACTAATCAACTAAACATTTGCATACTTATGTATACGTAAGGATGTACCCTTGTCCAGTTTTAGTAATCACTATTTCGTAAATGATTATCTTACTTATTTTTTAAGGTTGTATATTACACCCATTTTCATATAATACAAGACTTCTTCAAGATTACATTATTATATCGCACAATATCTAAAAGCATAAATAACAATGTTACAGTAAAACCTTCATATAGTTTTACATTATTTAGCTGATTTAGAAATGGTATATATATGTATGCACTCACACCACCACCGACCCACACACGCACACACACGTTATGCAACTAAACATGTATTCACTACTAGCATAGTACTCATACATCATTCGAATTTATGTAATACTTACTTGAGATAAGGAATGGTGCCGTAAAGTAGGTTCTGGGCATTGTGGGAGAGTCATACGTATTCCAAGGTATTTGCAGTTGGACAAAGTCCTCCGTAAGACCAGCTTAGATCGTAAAGAGTTTTCGTAAGAGAAGATACCGAATAATTTCCGGAAAGTTCAACTTTCTCTGGTATATTTCACCGAGAGGTATTCAGGAGTATTTTACAATAAAACGTGACTATATATATTTCAGTTCTTGTGGTCGGACGTGTATTAGTCACTTCCCATATTTTGTAGTTCTCGAGCTGTGTTTTAAAATGAGTCCAAGTAGATGTTTCAGGGAGGTCGCATATATTTTCCTTCAATGATTAAACGAGATGTGTGAAGCAGTTCATTTCCTTATCATCAGTTTCAGTTTAGCATCCTAGAACTTGGTGTCTGACATGTTTTTTTAAGTCTATTGCAAACGAACGTATTGTCGTACTTGGACTTGACGTCATAGCAACAACAGGTATCAGGAATTTCCTACACGTGAATAACCAGTCATTGTTGATAAATAAAAGGAAAATGAATCGCAACAAACTTGTCGAAACAAAGTGTCAAGACGAAGAAGGGAAGAAACCATATTCCATTATGGCTACTCACCCTCGGCGATTGCTTGCGAAATTCATCTGGACTTTTAAAAGGATCGTACTTGAGCGCCTGTTACACATTCTCCTTTAAAAGTCATTCGAAAGTCCTCCGGGGTACTTGTGTCACAAAAGCCTACCTTAATAGCCAAGACGTCTCTGCCATGAATAGAACCCGCATATTATTAGGCCAAATTTAGGGCAACGTAACACTCGACGCAAAATAGGGTGGGAATTTTATTCGTTGATACTTTCTTCGCCTTTTTTATTTATTTATTTTTTTTTTTACTGTTTTTGGTGATTATCACAGGTATGTTTTAGTATGTTTTAGTTTGTGTATGTTCTGGTGTGCTCATCTGTTGTCCTCCGTAATGCTGTATAATTTCCGTGAAGTTTAGAAGATTGTGTATACATTAGTATATACGGGATTGCCTTTTGCGCGCTAATCTCCTATCATATGAATGACCATATCCAAAAGTCTCTCTCTCTCTCTCTCTCTTAAATTCTGTAATGACCATATCCCAAAAGACTGAGTTTTATTTAATACTGTATTGGTATCTAACCTCTTTGTAATGTCTCACAAATACATTATTATACTGAAGCATTTGTAGGCAACAGGTTACAATCTTACCAGGTTAACGAACACAAAGAAGGAAAAGGAAGACTTTATGTGTTAAGAAAAATGAATACCTGGTAGGATTTGTATGAGAGAGAGAGAGAGAGAGAGAGAGAAAGAAATTATTGAGGATATATAATTAATGCGTAATTCTTTCTAAGATTCAAGTAGAATAATATTACTAAAAGATAAGAAAAGGGTTTTTCTTTTTTTTTTGGAACTTCTACCCTGTGTTCAAGAAAAAAACGATAGCAGGTAGAATTTGTATGAGGAGAGAGAGAGAGAGAGAGAGAGAGAGAGAGAGAGAGAGAGAGAGAGAGAGAGAGAAGAAATTATTGAGGATATATAATTAATGCGTAATTCTTTCTAAGATTCAAGTAGAATAATATTACTAAAAGATAAGAAAAGGGAAACTCTACCCTATGTGTTAAGAAAAAACGAATAGCAGGTAGAATTTGTATGAGAGAGAGAGAGAGAGAGAGAGAGAGAGAGAGAGAAAGAAATTATTGAGCATATATAATTAATGCGTAATTCTTTCTAAGATTCAAGCAGAATAACTATTACTAAAAGTTAAGCTTTTTCAAATCTCTGAGACGCATTTGGTCCCATTTGAAAGTAAACAATTTATAAATTAATTTCTCGCTCACTCCTAATAAAAATAAACGAGACTAAATTCCAACAGCAGGCGTTTTAAACAAGTCTCGAGCTGCGACACAAAGTGCAAAATTCTAGAAGCAAAAATGCAGCATTCCTTGGGGGTGCTTTCGACCTGTCCTGGAAAACAGGGAGCGGGGTGACACCTCTCATGAAATTCCAATTTGGGGGCAGGCCACACGACGCTGCTGCTTTTTTTTTTTTTTTTTTTTTTTTTACGGAATTGGTAAGTCATTCGTGTGGCATGATATCTTTTTCTTATGTCTTGACTTACTTCGTACATCTGTACGTCCGCCCGTGTGACTGTATGTCTCTCTGTCCCAATCCACAGTTTTATGTAAGCCGTTTATAACCTTTACGAGATAAAAATTTCTAAAAAAGTAAATAAAATTATCGCCCTGGTTGAAGCTTCACAGATGCTATGAATTTCTCTCATCCCTTTTCTGTATTTATTAAAAGAAAAGCTTCAGTTTTATGTGGGCTTCCAAGAGGTAACCTTTACACCAACTAGGAGGTGAAGCATTCTCTCTCTCTCTCTCTCTCTCTCTCTCTCTCTCTCTCTCTCTCTCTCTCTGTCACCCATTACTTGATAAAGTGGGCAATCAGATAACGATTACACCTAGAAGGTGAACCATTCATGAGATATTCTCTCTCTCTCTCTCTCTCTCTCTCTCTCTCTCTCTCTCTTTACCTGATAAAGTGGGCAATCAGATACTCATTTGATAGGTAAACGGACATAACCACAAATACAGCAAACTAAATAAAAAAAAATTAAAAATAATTTGACAAAGCATATATCTGTATAAACCTACAACATATTTTTTAAATATACAAAATCATTTTTAACGAAAGGTATGAAATCAATGTATCATTATTTAAGATGTAAATTCTTATTCTTAAGAAGTGAATTATTTTGCATGTCTCTGATTAATTCCTCTTTTTGTTCCTTCTTAAAGTAGAAATTCGTCGTTCAAACTCACTTCCATTTTGTCACGGTAATAATAAATTCGTGACGTTGATTGATAAAGCTGTGTGATATCAACAAACCAATTTTGGAGATCAAAATTTACAGCTCATATTTGAAACGATTTCCACCCCCCTCCCTTTTTTTTTTTTTTTTTTTTTTTTTTTGACAATGTCGTTAATGAATTCATTTCTGTCACGTGTATCAATTTATTCCATAAATGCTCGGATTATATTGGGATTTTTAGATAATTTTAGCTCCGATACACCCACGCGCCGGCTGTGTATATGGATGCCCTTGAAAGTGTCCCACACACCCACGAGCCAGATGTGTATATGCATGCCCTAAAAAGTGTCCCATACACCCACGTGCAAACTGTGTATTTGCATGCCAATAGAAAGTATCCCATAACACCCACGTGACAGCTGTGCATTTGTGTGCCCTAGAAAGTGTCCCATACACCCACGCGCCAGCTGTGTATTTGCATACTAATAGAAAATGGTAGAACGTGAATCTGTACATATTTTTTTTATCTCATAAAATTATTTCACTCCCACCGTAATCCAATTCCATAGCAGGTAACTGCCTCAGGTAACTGGCCCAAGTAACTGGCTCAGTTAACTGGCTTAACTATTCATTCAAGAAGCCCTTACCTGGTTTCTCCTCCCCTATTTCATGAGCGACCAACGGAAAGGGAGAGAAGCTCCATGAATGTAACTTGATAAAAGGAGGCAAAACGAAGCTCTGCAAATGACCCAGTGGATGGAAATGTCATTAAGTTTGGCCTCAGATCCTTCATCCAGCACAACACCGTCGTCATCAGCGTGGCGTTTTGACATTAGGTTTTCAATTTACCAAAATTCCTAGGCATTTATTCATTTTTCCTCCTTCAGGATTCGACCGAATGTCTGTGATTAGGAATTCATTTTGCGGATGGGTGTCGTTTCCATTTGAATACTATGACTCGCAATTTTACACCTCTCTCTCTCTCTCTCTCTCTCTCTCTCTCTCTCTCTCTCTCTCTCTATGTGTGTGTGTGTGTGTGTGTACGTGTTATGGTCTGAATGGATTCAGCATAAATTCACGTCCTATGTGTATAACATTCCAGTAATCTAGTCATGGGTCTTTTTCCCATTACAGGCGAGAGATTGTTAGTGAATTAACGCCATAAATAATTATATAAAATCAATCATTGAACATTTTAAAATAAAACTTCTTATTATTCATTCTTTAATCTACAACTCACATTTTCTGAGGCATTTCATAGCAAAGTCAGCGATGCAACATGTGTAGTACTCCCCTGGTTCCTTTCTAAGCCGTATTTCGCGAAGAATTAATAGTAATTTTTTTTCAGACGGAATACAAGTGTGTTCCCCATGCAGAATTCGCCACCACTCGACAGCATATTGTAGATAATTCAGGAGAAATATATAAAGAGCGTCCATATAAAGTCCCAGTACCATTCTGAGCCATAAATACTTGTAATTGTACTGGGACTTTATGGACACCCTGTATTATGTTCTTTGATGGGCAGAGTACGGGGCGGAATTTATCGCACAGAAGTGTAAAGCGCGATTTGCCTATCTCTCTCTCTTGAACAAGTGCTGGAGGAGTCGGCTTGTGGACGAAAGGAGGGTGAATAGAATTGGAAACCGGAGGAGGAGAGACCGTGAGGTAATAACTGAATGATAAAGAATGGAGTCAGGGGGTGGAAAGCAATGGTTTTGCATTGTTGATTAAGCCAGAGGCAAGCGCAAGAATTTCTGTCTGAAAGCAGAGTACAATAAGAAAATCGGAAGCCACAATTTATTTATCTATTTATTTATTAATTTATTTTTATTTTCATTTTTTATTTTATTTATTTTTTAACCAAAAATCTGTATGGTGCTTATTTGGACATTTTTATGATGTATAACAGAAATAATCATTATGCCATTTTATAAAATAGCAAAATATTTGGGTATTAATTCTAAAAGATAATTCTGACAAAGTTTCTGGTTTATTTTAAAATGGATAAAATTTACCTTTATATCAAGCTTACTGCCCAAATGACGTCATCATTGTGGACTAACTAAAAACCTTTAATTATGTGTATGGTAAATTGTGAATAACGCTGTGCTGGTTAAGCTACCAAACGCGTGCAACTATATGTAGAAAACAGTGGTAGAGGAATGAATTGGGATTTCATGGTTTTATGCTATTTTGACAATTTATTGGTACTAATACTATGGTTGAGACGTAACGTGTTGTTCCGCCCATTCGGCTTTTCAAGGACCTACGGAAAAGTTTTTATATTGAGCCGAAGTCAAGTGCTGCATAATTTTAGCAGACCAGTGATGTTATCAACTATATCAGAGTTTAATCTGTGTAGTGCTAATGCTTTTAGCGATCATTTCTATCACAATTTTTAGCTACGATTATTTACGCTAAATAGCAGGTTCGTAAGAAAATTTGTTTGAATAGAGTTTATTTGCTGTGGTGCTAATTTTGACCAACAATTTATTTTGGTGAATTTCATGAAGGTGGTGAGTGGCATTGTACAAATACTTTGGTGATCGTAGTTAATTTCTTTGAGAAATGACGAGACTTTTTATCTAAATTAGGTTTCAATTTAGACGGTCTTAGATCTGGGAATAGACTATTTTTTCCAGAGGCCAAGCGCAGGCACCTATGAGGTCATTAAGCGCTGAAACCAAAATTAATCGCACGATACTCATAAAGCTTTTAGGAGTTTTGTTTTCCAGTGTTATATCTGTCCTGCAATATTTCTTTGTACTTTCAGCAATTTTGCTGATGTTTGACATTCTACAGCAGTGACATTTAAAGCAAAATTCTTAATGTAGCAAGGTATAGCACCTTTATGGCAGATTGTATGTTTCAAGATAATTACAACAGTTAATTGTTGAAAGCAATTGGATTCTGCGTTAGTAATTTTATTTTCGAAACATCTGATTCCATTAAGAAATAAGTGAAGATCACACTGTTTGGTCTTCACTGTACATTCTCAGTAACCTTATTAGTCTGGCATACCATAACGATAACGATATATTGGAGGTATTCTAGTTCGATGCGGATCATAAATCCAATACATACTTCATTTTTTTTTCTTCCAGAAAAATTATTGCTGTATGTCATGAAACTTTGATACTTTGTCAGTTACAATTGAAGTCACTTTGTTGTTTAGTTTGCTATGAATTGATATTTGGAACCTCAGCTTCCTCTTATGAATAGGATGCCTGATACATTGTACAGGTTCTTCAAGGATACTTTTGACAGTTTGGGTGAAATGCAGTCTCTCCAGTTTTGCGATTTACCAAGAAAATCCTTTTTGAAAATGTGATATATTATATATATTATAGATATATATATATATATATATATATATATATATATATATATATATATATATATGTATATATATATATATATATATATATATATATATATATATATGTATATATAATATATATATATATATATATATATATATATATATATATATATATTATATATATATATATATATATATATATATATATATATATATATATATATATATATGTATATCCCAATGCACATTGAAATCAATGGTAGAACACTATAATATAATTCTGTTTAACAGCCAACGAAGATTTTGGAAAATAACCCTTCACTAATGCAATCTAAACTTAATACAGTGTACAAATCCCCTCACCATTAGTATCTACGAAGAAAAATTATGATGCAGATGAATTCAAACATATTTATATATATATATATATATATATATATATATATATATATATATATATTATACATATATCAAGAATCCGAGAAGAATTCCTTGTGATCAACTTCAGCTAACAAAACCGTCGGAAGGACTGAGCCGCACGATTCCGGCTAAGTCTTCGCCAGATCTGAGCAGACCTTTTAACTTCCATAACGAAGAAACATCCTTTATCCTTTGGCATGCTGAAGTCCTTGAGAAAACGAATATAATAACGACATTCTTCTCCGAGGAAACTTTCGGACGTTAATTTCGTTATCAAAAAGCGACCGAGTTTTGTAAAGTTATCTTATTCTGAAAACTCATAGACTTCTCTTAAGGAGAGCAAAGTTTCTGAGAGTTTAAATTCAGCTGTTTATCTAAGAGAAGGAAGTTTAACATTCAGGGATAGAGCTGGGTGGCTATACGCTTACAGAGCGGAAGTGAGACGTATTTTTACGGGTCTCTTAATTAGCTATTCATTTGCGAAGAGGGTGACTAGGGCAGGTCATAACACTTGGTTGAAATCGAGGGAGATTGCCGTAGGGGGAGCGTCAGTGCTCTTTGCAAATATTTTTTTTTATTTTTCTGAACTCTGCTTATAATGATGCAAATGCTTCTAATCTGGAAATTTACATGATCTGCACTTTAGAGTGTAATATAGCGAAACGACAGAATACACAAAAGAAATGGTTTACTTTGGTAGTGAATAACAAAAATAGTTAACTTTGGTAGTGAATGATAAGGAATTAGTTAACTTTGGTAGTGAATAATAAACAAATAGTTAACTCTGGTAGTGAATGGTAAATAAATAGTTAACTTCAACAGCGAATGATAAAGAAACGGTTAAGTTTGGTAGTGAATGAGAAATAAAAAGTTAACTTTGGTAGTGAAATGATAAGAAATAAATTATTAACTTTGACAGTGAATGATAACAAAGAAAAGATTAACTTTGACAGTGGGAATGAATAAATAAATAGTTAACTTTGACAGTGAAATTGATAAAAGAGTTAACCCTTTGCAGTGAATGATAAATAATAGTTTAACTTTAAGCACGAATGATAAAAGAAAAGAGTTAACCTGACATGAATGATAAATAAATAGTTAACTTTGACAGTGAATGATAAAGAAAAGAGTTAACTTTGACAGTGAATGATAAATAAATAGTTAACTTTGACAGTGAATGATAAAGAAATAGTTAACTTTGACAGTGAATGATAAAGAAATAGTTAACTTTGACAGTGAATGGTAAATAAATAGTTAACTGACAGTGAATGATAAAGAAATTGTTAACTTTTTCAGTGAATGATAAAGAAAAAAGAGTTAACTTTGACATTTGAATGATAAAGAATTGTTAACTTTGAACAGTGAAATGGAAAGAGTTTTAACTGACAGTGAATATAAAGAAAAGGGTTAACTTTTAACAGTGAAATGAATTTAAAGAAATAAAAGGTTAACTTTGAACAGTGGAATGAATAAATAAATGTTAACTTTGGACAAAGTGAATTTGATAAAGAAAAAATTAGTTAACTTTGACAAGTGAATTTGGTAAATAAATAAAGTTTAACTTTTGACAGTGAATGGAAATAAAGTCTGAAATTGTTAACTTTTCAGTGAATGATAAAGGAAAGAGTTAACTTTGACAGTGAATGATAAAGAAATTGTTAACTTTGACAGTGAATGATAAAGAAATAGTTAACTTTGACAGTGAATGATAAATAAATAGTTAACTTTGGTAGTGAATGATTAATAAATAGTTAACTTTGACAGTGAATGATAAAGAAAAGTTAACTTTGACAGTGAATGATAAAGAAAAGAGTTAACTTTGGCAGTGAATGATAAATAAATAGTTAACTTTGACAGTGAATGATAAAGAAAAGAGTTAACTTTGACAGTGAATGATAAATAAATAGTTAACTTTGACAGTGAATGCTAAAGAAATTGTTAACTTTGACAGTGAATGATAAATAAATAGTTAACTTTGACAGTGAATGATAAAGAAATAGTTAACTTTGGTAGTGAATGATAAAGGAATAGTTAACTTTGGTAGTGAATGATAAAGAAATAGTTAACTTTGGTAGTGAATGATAAAGAAATGGTTAACTAACAAGTAAAATGTATGTTACCAGCATGACCTACCAAAATGGGCTAGCTTTCAAATTCACGTTTTTCTTTTCTTTTCTACCAATAATTTGACATGTAACCTTTTGTATTATGTAAATAACATAATTGAATTGGAGCCACGATGATATGGGTTGCTATTAGCATTCTTTTCCTTATCAGGTAATAATTGAATATTAGGACTTCGTGAAAAATAAAATGATTCACACACCCAAAAGTTCGTAAACATTTCCTTCAATCTCATTTTTCATTCTCACGAAGATAAATAAATGTTATCAAAGGAAGCCTTTTGCCCTTCCGCTGATTAATCCTCCCGTGACACAGAACCCCCAGTAATGACGTGAAATTCTTAGTAACAGAACTAAAATTGGGGGGGCAGGGGTGGAGGGCACGGGCGGGGACGAGGCTTAGGGAGCCTTAAAAGGCACAAAGTTGATTAGAGCTTCGCACGCACAGACACAAACATACATACATACATACATACATAATATTATATATATATATATATATATATATATTTATATAGATATAGATGATATATATATATATATATATATATATATATATATATATATATATATATATATATATATAATATATATATATTTTATATATATATCTATATATATATATATATATATATATATATATATTATATATATATATATATATATATAGATATAGATATAGATTAGATATAGATATGATATAGATATAAATATCTATATCTAAATCTATATCTATATATACATATATATATATATATATATATATATATATATATATATATATATATATATATAGCTTATGTGTATGTATATAAAAGCAACTAGTTTTTCATCGGACTTATCTTGTAAACTGTTGCAAAAACGCAACTTTTCATTGAATTTATCTTCGAAATTCAGTTTCATTCGTCAACATCTCAAATGTCATTAGCAGTTTCGACATCCTGGTTCCAAGGTATGAATCGCTCCCAATATACGATCGATATAGAGATGAGTTCGGACGTAGTAGAATTCTCGTCGCTACGTGAGATTTCGCGTCACGATTCCTAGAAATGAAAAAACTTAACCTGATCCTTCAAAGGGAAACTTTTCTAATATCTGAGTAGATGATCCACCTGCTGAGAGCTACTTGTGGCAAAATTTGAAAAGGGATGCCAAACGTTTCAGAGATATTTCATGTTTTTTTGGTCTATTCAAATGTTTCTGAAAGGTCTACTAAGGGCTGCTAAAAGAAAAGTAAAAATCATCGGCTATTTCATTGGTGAGTTATCTAACGCAAAACCAACAGTAGTAATAATATACAGTGATAACCTCGGTGGTTCTTGGAATCCCCTTTTCTAAGCATACACACACACATAAATATATATATATATATATATATATATATATATATATATATATATATATATATATATATATATATATATATAATATATATAAGATGAAATGACTTGAGGACAAATATTGATGAACGAAGTTAGTATAGAGAATCAGCAATCATTCTCTCTCTCTCTCTCTCTCTCTCTCTCTCTCTCTCTCTCTCTCTCTCTCGTCTCTCTCCTCTCTTCTCTCTCTCTCTCAAATAGATACACATTCATGCCTAAACAACAGATTTTCCCAACATATGGTTATTTTTACAATATATGATCATACGTCTTTAAGATCTTATTTATCGACACACTAGTGCGAAATAATGAAGCATATCAAGAATTGAATTCCACAAAGTCGACACGATACCACGAAACATTTCGACTGCTGCCCTCTCCCCACCCTACCCAAACCCCTAGGGGTCACAGGAGGGGGGGGTGGGGAGCGGGCAGCAAAGCCGCTGACAGCTGTCGCCATCAGAAAAAAAAGAGAGATAATTTTAAATAATGTCTGGGAGAAAATTCCTTCTCTCGACTCGGCGATTCTGAAACACATTTCTTGTCTTGTATAAAATACGTATCGGCTATTTTGAAAGTAAGGGAGTGAAAAGGAGATCAAATCAATTTACGGAAAATTATTCGGTAAAAAAATTTCATTAATGATTACTATCAGCGGTCTTAAAAATGGTACGATGATCGTGGTGTTGAAATAATAATAATAATAAAATAATAATAATAATAATAATAATAATAATAATAATAATAATAATAATAATAATATTAATAAACTATAAGAAAGCCTTCGACATGATACCACACACATGGCTAATAGAATGCCTGAAAATATATGGGGCAGAGGAAAATACCATCAGCTTCCTCAAAAATACAATGCGCAACTGGAATACAATCCTTACAAGCTCTGAAATAAGACTAGCAGAGGTTAATATCAGGAGAGGGATCTTCCAGGGCGACTCACTGTCCCCACTACTCTTCATAGTAGCCATGATTCCCATGACAGTACCTACAGAAGATGGATGTCGGGTACCAACTCAAGAAAGAGGCAACAGAATCAACCATCTGATGTTCATGGACGACATCAAGCTGTATGGTAAGAGCATCAAGGAAATAGATACCCTAATCCAGACTGTAAGGATTGTATCTGAGGACATCAGGATGGAGTTTGGAATAGAAAAATGCGCCTTAGTCAACATACAAAAACAAAAAAGGCAAAGTAACGAGAACTGAAGGGATAAGCTACCAGATGGGAACAACATCAAACACATAGATGAGACAGGATTTACAAATACCTGGGAATAATGGAAGGAGGAGATATAAAACACCAAGAGATGAAGGACACGATCAGGAAAGAATATATGCAGAGACTCAAGGCGATACTCAAGTCAAAACTCAACGCCGGCCAAATATGATAAAAGCCTAAACACATGGGCAGTGCCAGTAATCAGATACAGCGCAGGAATAGTGAATGGACGAAGGCAGAACTCCGCAGCATAGATCAGAAAACCAGGAAACATATGACAATACACAAAGCACTACACCCAAGAGCAAATACGGACCAGACTATACATAACACGAAAGGAAGGAGGGAGAGGACTACTAAGTATAGAGGACTGCGTCAACATCGAAAACAGAGCACTGGGGCAATATCTGAAAACCAGATGAAACGAGTTTCTAGAGTGCATGGGAAGAGGACTAATAAAAGCAGACGAAGACCCAGAAAATATACAGAGACAGGAAAAGACAGAAAGAACAGAGGACTGGCACAACAAACCAATGCATGGACAATACATGAGACAGACTAAAGAACTAGCCAGCGATGACAATTGGCAATGGTCTACAGAGGGGAGATAAAGAAGGAAACTGAAGGAATGATAACAGCGGCACAAGATCAGGCCCTAAGAACCAGATATGTTCAAAGTACGATAGACGGAAATAACATCTCTCCCATATGTAGGAAGTGCAATACGAAAAAGTGAAACCATAAACCACATAGCAAGTGAATGCCCGGCACTTGCACAGAACCAGTACAAAAAGAGGCATGATTCAGTAAGCAAAAGCCCTCCACTGGAGCCTGTGCAAGAAACATCAGCTACCTTGCAGTAATAAGTGGTACGAGCACCAACCTGAAGGAGTGATAAAAACGATCAGGCAAAGATCTCTGGGACTATGGTATCAGAACGGATAGGGTGATACGTGCAAACAGACCAGACGTGACGTTGATTGACAAGGTCCAAGAAGAAAGTATCACTCATTGATGTCGCAATACCATGGGACACCAGAGTTGAAGAGAAAGGAGAGGGAAAAAATTGGATAAGTATCAAGATCTGAAAATAGAAATAAGAAGGATATGGGATATGCCAGTGGAAATCGTACCCATAATCATAGGAGCACTAGGCACGATCCCAAAATCCCTGAAAAGGAATCTAGAAAAAACTAGAGGCTGAAGTAGCTCCAGGACTCATGTTCAGAGAGTGTGATCCTAGAAACGGCACACATAGTAAGAAGAGTGATTGACTCCTAAGGAGGCAGGATGCAACCCGGAACCCCACACTATAAATACCACCCAGTCGAATTGGAGGACTGTGATAGACGCAAAAAAAAAAAAAAAACAAAAAAAAAAAAAAAAAAAAAAAAATAATAATAATAATAATAATAATAATAATATTAATAAAGGAAAAAGACCCTCTTTCAAACAAGTCTTATTGAAAGATATTGCTGCATCAGCTGCATTTAACTTGTAGATAGTCTTCTGTGTTTTCTAATAATTGCAACAGCAGAGAGAAAGCAATTATTAGAAAAATAGAGAAGACAATAATAATAATAATAATAATAATAATAATAATAATAATAATAATAATAATAATATATTTGTTAAAAATGACTGCTGCTTCAGCACTATTAATCTTATAAAGAGTCTTCTCTATCTCTCTGATGACGGCTTTCTCGTTGTTGCTTAGACTGACGAGCATGAAGGGCATGGTAAAATTAGGTTGAGTCATTTGATTTATTATTACTTATACAATTCTCTCTCTCTCTCTCTCTCTCTCTCTCTCTCTCTCATCTCTCTCTCTCTCTCCAACGCGACGTTTCCTCCTGATCGACAGGACATTATCAAGCGATAACTGCTGAGGGATTGAATTCCAGTGTTGTTGTTTAAGATTAAGCTGGCCTTGTGCCAGCACGGGCTCTTGCTCGTAGAGCAGCCCGTAATCCCAGTGGCGAGTCCATCTCCTTTTATCGTGGTGTTGCGAGCTCTTGAGTACGGTCAGAGCACCTCTCCGGCAGCTCGGGTTTTCATTGGTTCCCGGGAAGGTGACTCATACGGCGGGCGTTTACGAGTCTTGCAGACCTTCTCAGGTGGGGGGTATCACCGGGAGCCTCTTGATTGGCTTCTACCTGAGTGACATCACCCCTGGTATTATTCTCATGTCCGGTGTTTGTTTCGTGCGCGCTGGTAATAATAATAATAATAATAATAATAATAATAATAATAATAATAATAATAATAATAATAATAACAATAATAATAATAATAAGAAAGCAGTTACAAAACGGGTCACATATGACACCAAGTGAGCAAACTAATAAATAATAATTTTATTTTGTATTGTAAAAACAAGTATGTATATGAGGTGCTAAAATGTTATACGAAAGATTTTACATTGCTCACACAGAGAGAGAGAGAGAGAGAGAGAGAGAGTTATAATAATTATATTTTGTATTACAACAAGTATGTATATGAAGTGCTAAAATGTTATACAAAAGATTTTACACACACACACACACACACACATATATATATATATATATATATATATATATATATATATATATATATATATATATATATAGAGAGAGAGAGAGAGAGAGAGAGAGAGAGAGAGAGAGAGAGAGAGAGAGAGAGAGAGTAGATATATATTATATATATATATATATATATATTATATATATATATATATAGAGAGAGAGAGAGAGAGAGAGAGAGAGAAAGAGCTGGAAAAGAAATCTAGGTCGTTTCATGAACTTGACCTTTTTGCTTT